>NC_056744.1:1762034703-1762209703 GCF_019279795.1 Protopterus annectens
TAGCACCTAAGATCCTGGGTGGCTCATCAGAACAAACTCTTCAGAACAGTGGAACCAAAATCAGCTCTGCTCCTGGAAACCACATCCAACTTATAATGCGAAATGAAAGTATGTGGGTTGGCCCACGTACCCGCAGCACAAATAGATTCCATGGGCAACTACCTGATTCAGAGACCACTCATGAGGCATGAGAATTGCTCTGCTCAGCCTGTCTGCTATGATGTTGGACCTCCCAGGGATGTGCATTGCGATCAGAAACCGTTGGGAAGAGATCGCCCACTGCCAGAGTCTGAGTGCTTCTCGACATAGGGGATAGGACCTGGTTCCACCCTGCTTGTTGATGTACCACACTACTGACATATTGTCCGTTTGAATTGCAATGGTCCCGGTAGGAAGAGTCTCCTGAAGTGCTTGCAACACTAAGAGCACGGCCCTCATCTCCAAGACGTTTATATGCAGATGGTACTCGTGAGGTTGCCAGGTGCCTTGGACTGTTCTGCCCTGATAATGCCCCCCCACCCGATCAGGGAGGCATCCATGGTCACCGTAGCAACTGGAGGGGGGAGTACAAATGGTTTGCCGGACACTGATGTGGAGACCATCCACCACGCAAGGTGCTTCTTGCATGCTTCTGTGATCATAATCATGTAAGACATGGGAAGCTGCTGGAAGGACCATTGGGTGAAAAGAAGCCACTGGAGAATCCTCATGTGAAAATGAGCTAGAGGAACGAGTATGATCGCTGCTGCCATGAGACCCAGAGTTTGGAGGACAAACCTGGCTTGAATTCTTTTGCATGCTAATAAAACCTTCACATGTTGGCGAAAATGCCCTGTCTGGTGGAAGACTCGCTGACATGTCTTTTGTATTTAAAATTGCGCCTATAAAGGTGATAGATTGACAGGGTGACAATGCAGACTTTTCGAAATTTATTGTGATATCTAGCCTGGAGCAAGTCTCGACAGTGCAGCCTCTGGCTCACAGAAGGTGATGCTTGGTGGTAGCAGTGAGGAGCTAGTCTAGATATGGAAAAACCTGGAATCCTTGCCATCTCAGATGACCGGTAACTACTGCCATACATTTGGTGAACACCCTGGCGGCTGTGGTAAGACCAAAGGGCAGAGCTCTGAACTGATAATGGCTGGTTCCCAGCCGGAAGCGAAGGAATCTTCTGTAGCATCTGTCCATTTGATGTGGTAGTACGCATCCTGAAGATCTATAGAGCACATCCAATTGTCCTGACCCAGAAAGGGTAAAATGGACGTAGTGTGACCATCCGAAACTTTGTTCTTTGTATAGACCTGTTCAGTCTGCCGAGATCCAGAATGGGTCTCCAGTCCCGTCTTTTTTGGTACCAAAAAGAACCTTGAGTAAATTCTGGATCCTCGTTGGTCTGCTGGGACTTGCTGGATGGCCCTTTTTCTTAGCAGTTTTGAGACTTCTTGAACTGCTTGGTCCCTTAGATTAGGTGGAACGTCTGGAAGGGACTTGTTTAACCTTAAGGGGGTGCGAACAAAGGGAATTCTGTAGCCTCCAGATATAACAGACTGTACCCATTTGTCTTGTGTTATGTCTTGCCAGGCTCTTGGGTACAGCGATAATCTTCCCCCGACTGCCTCCAGAGGTGGGCAGCCAGGCAACCCTTCAGGGATGCTGGAAAGGCTTCTCAGAGAAGGATTCTCTGCTGCCCTGATTTTGCGGACCCCCTCTGCCATAAGGGCGGCATCTATTATTGTTCCCTCCTCTGCCCCTGGATGGGAACTCACCACGTGTGTCCGGCAAGGCTCCCAGGGATTTCCAGAACCACATCTTTCCACTCTTCTGACCCTTGGGATATGGTCTGGAAGGAGTGGAAAAACAGACTCCCACGGCAGAGAGAGTCTTGCCTTCCTGCTCACACCTGGTAAGGGTGTCCTTCACCTGTGATCCAAAGAGAGAGGAACCATCAAAGGGGATGTTGGTGAAAGACGCTCTGAAAGGTTCCGCAAAGTTACACAGCCGCATCCAAGCGTGTCTCCTTAGGGCAATGCCTGTGACTGCGGCTCTACTCACACCATTGGCTGCATAAGAAATGAGCCTCATGGAGGAGTTCACCACTGAATTAAGAGTCACCAGCTGGGAGGCTGCCTTAGCCTGGGCCCTCTCAGCTGATGGATCTTGGAGGGTATCTCCAAGCTCTTTAAGGAGATCCCTTTGAAGATGGGTAAAGTGGCACAAATAATTCAGGGACCTCATGGAAAAGGTCGCTGAAGATAACATCCGCTTCCCATATCTGTCCATCGTCCTGGACTCCTTGGACAGATGAAGTTTCTGCCAACTCCTTCTTTGTGGCCACCGCTACCACCATGGCATCAACGGGGACACCTTTGCTCAAAAACTGTTTGTCCTGTGGTGCAGTTATGAATTTAGCAGGTCTTCTGGGGGTCGGTTCCACTGTGTCTGGAGCTAACCATGCCTTCCGAGCCACCACAGACATCAGTGGGTCGAAAGGCGGAGACAGCCAGGAGGTGGAAGGTCGGGATCCAAATGCGTCCAGGAATACCGACTCATCCTCGGAAGGGCTTAGGGCAGTCCAGTTCCCCCTCTGCCTAAGCATCTCAAGGATGTCTGAGGAGGAGACACCTACAGAGGGGGATCTCGGGGACCCTTCTGAATCCTCTAAGTTGGTATCTGATGTGACAGACTCAGGGGAGTCAACATGCTTCCTCTTGCATTTCCTCTTATGAGGTGGCTCCTCTGAATGATCAGGGGAGGCCTCGGAAGAGGAAGATACACCCAAAGGATCCCCACGCTTGGGGTCTGGAAGAGGGGACAGAGGCTGATGCAGGCACCATAGGGGAGGAGCCGATGGGGTCGATCGTGGGACTGACTCGGGGGGGCCAGTACACTCCTCATCACCTTGAAGGCATCCCTACCAGGATGCAGAGAGGGCTCCAGTTCCGAAGAAATCAGAATCCCTCTCCGCACCAAGGGGGATGGCTCCGAGGCTGATGTGGGAGCCGAGCTCACCTGAGCCGAAGCCCCGAGAGGGAGAGTAGGGTCGGACAAAGGTCCGATGCCACTCGCCCCCTCTGAGCCGACGAGGGAGTCCCGGCGCCCAGATCCCTCCAGGGATGGTACCATGGAAGGGATCAGAGCCAACGACGGAACCAAAGGAGAAGGTATCGGAGCCGACAGTTCCACGACTCGAACCCCAAATGAACTCCGGCTCCGAACTAAAAGGATGAGTTGGAGGAGGAATATCTACAGACGTGGACCGAGCCGACACCTGATGATGGGGGCTGGACAACATTTTAGCTAGGGCCTGAGATTTTAACAGTCTACTGACCACTCTTTCCAAATCATGGTCTGAAAGTTTTGAGGACCGAGAAGAGTGGGATGAGCGATGACTACGCTCCAACTGGAGCAGAGGTGATCTCGGAGCCGAATGTATCGACTCCAGAGAAGGAGACCTAGATCTTTTTCGACTCTCAGATGGCTCCGAGTAATGTGTCAGAGCCAACTGGGAGGGAGGAGCATCGGTTCCAGCCGGAGCTGAGATGGATAGTTATCTGTGTCATGCTGTCTACAAGTGTGGCCATATTGGATGTTGTATAGGGCCACATTTGTAGACAGTATGATGTACAGATGCTGGTAGCATAACTGTTAATAAGGTTATAGCTTCATATGTGGAACTTGTTTGTGTAATACTCATTAACTCTTAAATGCTGAAAGAACTACTCATAGGTAGGCTCTGTTCCCTAAATGCTCCCTTACAGTGATAGTAATTATCTTGTACAGGTGATTGAGGTAAAACTTAAATTTATCCACAAAACAGTGTTGGCATAATTCTTCATGCTTGCAAACACTTTTGTGAAAAAATGTAGTTGCTTTTTAAAATAATTATTTAAAAAATACCTTGAAAAAACACCTTTTAAACACCTTCTGAATAACTGAGTTGTAATGAATGTGCCTCTATCCTGCATTAAGTATAACATGCTGGCAGGATGTAATTATATCATTGTGGGGAGAAATGATAATTAGGGTTTTATTCCTTTCTTCCTTTAATGGGTAAGTGGACTGGCCTGAGGACCCCTTTTCACCTGCAACCTGAGTAGGTAAATATAAAGTACTAACAAATACAAAACATAAATGTAAAGGTCATATGAGCAGAGAATATACAAATGGCATAGAGGGGTATGATGTACATATAAACTATTGTAGTAAAATATATGCATATAATACAGGCAATAGAATAAACACCAGCTACGTATTATATTATGTGAAGCTGCAAGAATATCAACCAGAACAAGTTAAGGTAACAGTGATCGTAGTAGCAATTATACCAAATGTTTAAGTCTCCTTTGATGTGTATTCATGCCAGAAGAAGGGAAAAATACATATATATATATATATATATATATATATATATATATATATAGATATATATAGGTCTAGGACATTTGACTGAAAGCACATTTCGTAGAAACTCAGATGACTGAGCACAATTCACTGAAAGCTCGCTTCACTGAAAATTCAATTCACTGAAACTCTTCATAGAAAGTTATATATTGCCTTTTCTTCACTGTTGTGCTACCCTGGAGTTAGTATATATAGTAAGGGGGCCGGGGGGCACAGCCCCCAACCTATTTTAAATATTGTGAACTATAGATATGGATACTTACAATTCCAATAAATTACTCTTTTCAGAACACAATATATACCCAAACTATGTGGGGGGAGGGGCTGTGCCCCCCCACCCCTTACTATATATACTAACTCCAGGATCGCACTACAGTGGGGAAAAGGCCATATATAACTTTCTATGGAATGAGTTTCAGTTAATTTTTTCAGTGAAGTGAGCTTTCAGTGAATTGTGCACAGTCATCTGATTTTCTACGAAATGTGCTTTCAGTCAACATCCTAGACCCATATATATATATATATATATATATATATATATATATATATATATATATATATATATATATATAATTCCAGTAGGTATTAGAAGGCTCAGTTTCCACAACAGTAGTAAAGTGACATGAAGATACTAGTAGTACTTAATCTGCATGTCTTAATCAGTTACCTTTTGTTTTTGTTGAACAAATGGCAATGAAGGGACTTCTTGAAGGGTTAATTAGAATATCTAATGAATTATAATGCCATTAAGTAGCTGCCAACCTGTCAAGTTAATAATTTGACCAAAAAAAAAAAACTTGTCGGAAATACTGTATAACTTGGCAAACAGATTGCAACTTACCTGCCAAGGTACAAATAGCAGCCTCCAAAGAACTACATGAACTGTGCAGTTTGCATACAGAGTTGTGTAACTGTGACTCATAAATTTGCTTTATCACCCCTTTGCTACTGAGCTGTGTAGGTAAATATTTGCATTATTACATTAGATTTATGGAAGTTTTTATGTTAATGTAAAAATGTATTGCTTTTCAATTATCATCTATGTTTATGTTCTCTACATGTAACGTATGGCATGATCCTTCAGATAAATGGGTACTACTTGTCTGTAATACACCTGTGGGTAACACAAGTTGTGCTATTCTCACATTTCAGTCACTGAGTACTCCAAACATATTTATACCTTGGAACTGAATTCTGTGCTGACATGTATGTTCTAGTGGTCGTGTTGTACCCAAGGCCTCCTCAAAAAGGGGGCAGTCACTTTGTGGGACTTAGGTTATGAAATATAACAAAAAATTACCACTGACGTTGCAATACAAATAACACAGTTTTAATGGTAAAGTGCTTTTCGTCTCCTATAATAGTAGACTTCTTCAGACAGCATTACAAAGCAATTAATCTGCTTAAATATAAATCAGCTGATACATTTTAAAGTGAGACAGCCAATCACACTTTGTTCTAAATACATCATAAACAAAAACGTCACTAAATACAGAGGGTTGTCATCTCACTTTTCTTAAAATAAAACATTATTATACACAGCTGGTTATTGTCAAACAAAAATAAATAAAAACACCTTGTATCTCGACTGAATCTAGCTCAAATTAATGCCGGTAAATGCTTACTAACCAAAGGGAAAGTTTTCCTTAACGTGTTAAACATCTTAGTTTTAAAATACATGCAATAGAGGTGACTTCATTTAAACCAGGGGTGTTGTAAGAGTTCAACCTAAATTGCCATAAAAGCTCCTGTTTTTCTAAATTTAAGTGATGTGGACCTCCTTTTACACTCACTGGTACCTGACAAATCACTTTGAATAGGAAGTGATGAGTTGGGTGTTCAAACAATGTCTAGCTAGAGCATTTGTCGGGGTCTTTTTCCTTATATGGTAGGTGTGCTTGTATATTCGCTCCCTTAATTTTCTTTCAGTCTTTCCAACGTAAAATGCTTGGCAGACTTGACATGTGGCAAAGTAAACAATTGATTTAGAATTACAGTTGTATCTACCCTTCACACTCATTCTGTTGGTACCTATTCCAAGTTGTGTTCTGGTGGCTATGTATTTGCAGTAGTTGCAAATCTCACATTTGTAAGTGCCTTCTGTTTTACTTAGTGTTTGAGGTTCCTTTTCTAAAATATTCTTCCAGTTCTTCCCCTTTCTGTAAATAAAAGATGGATAACTTCCTAGATTTTCCAGAACTACTTGGTCTGTCGCAAGTACCAGTCACTCCTTAGTATAAACTCAATTTCCTTTACCTCTAGACAAAAAGGGGTAATAAAACTACTGGGGAATCCCACTCCCGAAAGTTTAACCTCAGGCAACGTATCTTGAACAAGTTTATCAACTACTTCCGCTACATTGCCCCCGTCTACAGATAGTACTGTGTTGGTAGATGTAAGTAATGGTTTATAAAACCCTTCTCTCCTTTTCTACTGGATCTCTTCCAGAAGATCTAAAATAAGCTCATTGGGATATCCTCACCTCAAGAACATTTGTTTAAGTATCTCACATTCTTCGAGGAAGGTTGCATCCTCTGTTACCATCCATGCTGCTCGGGCAAATTGCCTTTCAGCAGGGACCTTTTCTGATAGAACAGTTGGCAACTAGTGTAATGTAACATGGAGTTTGAGTAAGTTGGTTTACGGTGTATCCTGGCCACATATCACTTTTCTTCAATGTTTTTCTTTAACTCTATATCTAAGTATGAAATGGAATTCTTATGGAATGTGTGGGTGAATTTGAAAAACCTGGTACTCTGGTTTAAACGTTCTACAAATTTCTGGGCTTCTTGCTCTGTTCCTTTGAACAGAATAAAGATATCATCTAAAAATCTTGTGTACATTTTTATTTTCTCAAACCATTCTTCACATCTGAAGATGGTCTTGTGCTCCCAGTTAGCCAGTACCAGGTTTGCATAGCTCCCCCCACATGGTGAACCCATAGCAACACCTGCCAACTGTTTGAATATTTCTTTGTCAAACATTGCAAAGTTATTGTTCAAAATGACATCCATGATTTCTTAAAATAGCTTAACTTCTCTTCCACTAGCACCATGTGATAATAACCTCTCAACTGTCCCTTCTATTCCTTCCTCATGAGGGATAGAGAAGTATAAATCAACCACGTCTACTGTCAAAAACATGACATCTTCTTGATACATATCCTTGTTAATGGATGACAAAAAAGACCATGAGTCCCTACACACTTGCTTCTCTCTTGTCACATATATTTTAAGAATTGAATCGACATACTTAGCACAAGCACACATGATTGAACCTCTAGCATTGACCAAAGCTCTCATAGGTGGAT
The DNA here is from genome assembly GCF_019279795.1 of Protopterus annectens. Classification (NCBI taxonomy): domain Eukaryota; kingdom Metazoa; phylum Chordata; order Ceratodontiformes; family Protopteridae; genus Protopterus; species Protopterus annectens. The sequence goes on from NC_056744.1 coordinate 1,762,042,415, forward strand.
TCTGCTGATCCTTATGCAGTTTTGGTAACCTGAATAGTGTGGGTATTCTTGGGCAAATTTTGGATAAGTAATTGAATGTGTCCATATCTATCAAGCCATCAATGAATAAATCATTGAAAAAACAGTTAACTCTTTTATAAGCACCATTCAGTTCATTGATGCTTGATTTACTGTATATACCACTGTCTAGTACAGCTTGCATCCTCAACTTATAATCATCATTTTCCATCATTACCAAACCTTCTCCTTTATCTGGTTTTAAAAACTGAATAGGAAGACTTCTAGTTAAGTTCAAACTATCAATTTCATCCAAGTCAATGTTGTTCAACCGCATATTTCTATTATTTCTTTTCAAGTGTCTCAAGTCAAGTTCACATAAATGTTCAAACAATCCTAACAAAGGATGCATTGGTGGATTAAATGTAGAGGACACTTTCAGTTTATCACTTGTGAGGTTATTCTCACCAAAAAGTAAATTGAGGTTGAGCTTACGGGTGTACAGCTTCAAGTCTAGAAGGGTTTCTGGTAGATTAAAGTGGCTGTCAGGTACAAAAGTCAAACCCTTACTGAATAAAAATGTACACAAAATTTTTTGATGATATCTTTATTCTGTTCAAAGGAACAGAGCAAGAAGCCCAGAAATTTGTAGAACATTTAAACCAGAGTACCAGGTTTTTCAAATTCACCCACACATTCCATAAGACTTCCATTTCATACTTAGATGAAGTGTTAAAGAAAAACATCGAAGAAAAGCGATATGTGGCCAGGATAAACTGTAAACCAACTTACTCAAACTTCATGTTACACTACACTAGTTGCCACCCATTCTATCAGAAAAGGTCTGTGCTGAAAGGCAATTTGTCCGAGCAGCATGGATGGTAACAGAGGATGCAGCCTTCCTCGAAGAATGTGAGATACTTAAACAAATGTTCTTGAGGCGTGGATATCCCAATGAGCTTATTTTAGATCTTCTGGAAGAAGTCTAGTAGAAAAGGAGAGAAGGGTTTTATAAACCATTACTTACATCTACCAACACAGTACTATCTGTAGATGGGGGCAATGTAGTGGAAGTGGAAGTAGTTGATAACCTTGTTCAAGAAACGTTGCCTGAGGTTAGACTTTCTGGAGTGGGATTCCCCAGTAGTTTTATTACCCCTTTGTGTCTAGAGGTAAAGGAAATTGAGTTTATACTAAGGAGGAACTGGAACTTATTTGTGACAGACCCAGTAGTTCTGGAAACACTAGGAAGTTATCCATCTTTTATTTACAGAAAGGGGAAGAACTTGAAGAATATTTTAGAAAAGGAACCTCAAACACTAAGTAAAACAGAAGGCACTTAAAATGTGAGAATTGCAACTACTGCAAATACATAGCCACCGGAACACAACTTGGAATAGGTACCAACAGAATGAGTGTGAAGGGTAGATACAACTGTAATTCTAAATCAGTTGTTTAACTTGCCACATGTCAAGTATGCCAAGCGTTTTACATTGGAAAGACTGACAGAAAATTAAGGGCGCGAATATACGAGCACACCTACCATATAAGGAAAAAGACCCCGACAAATGCTCTAGCTAGACATTGTTTAGAACACCCAACTCATCACTTCCTATTCAAAGTGATTTGTCAGGTACCAGTGAGTGTAAAATGAGGTCCACACCACTTAATTTTAGAAAAACAGGAGCTTTTATGGTAATTTAGGCTGAACTCTTACAACAACCCTGGTTTAAATGAAGTCACCTCTATTGCATGTATTTTAAAACTAAGATGTTTAACACGTTAAGGAAAACTTTCCCTTTGGTTAGTAAGCATTTACCAGCATTAATTTGAGCTAGATCCAGTCGAGATACAAGGTGTTTTTATTTATTTATTATTTTTTGTTTCACAATAACCATTTATTGTTGTACTAAGCTGTGTGTATAATAAGTTTTATTTTAAGAAAAGTGAGATGACAACCCTCTGTATTTAGTGACATTTTTGTTGATGATGTATTTAGAACAAAATGTGATTGGCTGTCTCACTTTAAAATGTACCAGGTGATTTATATTTAAGCAGATTAATTGCTTTGTAATGTTGTCTGAAGAAGTCTACTATTATAGGAGACGAAAAGCGCTTTACCATTAAAACTGTGTTCTTTGTGTTGCAACGTCAGTGGTCATTTTTTGTTATTTTTCACTAGTTTGATTTTTGTTTCTTTTTACCCAGGTTATGAAATATAATATGTACATATAGCCATATTTTGAAAGCATGGCAATCAACAATTAATCCATCAGGTGTAAGCTACTTTTGCAGTGTTCTTCGCATATGACAGCGTACCGGTCAGTGTGTGTCCATACACATACAAACTGCTATTAATGCTGCTTTGCAATCCCTAAATCACTTAGTTCTGAGATATTACAGTATGTCACTCGATATAATTACTATAGTATCATCACAGAGTTATTGACCTGCTATACAATATACACACTGAGTTCTAATATAATTTTCTGAGCGTAATCATATTAGTGTCCACATTAACTTCTGGTAAGTGCCTTTGTTCATAGACATTTATATTGCTGAGTCAGTATTTTTGACTTGGGTAATCAAAACGGTAGAAATCATGCAAACTATCTGTTTTATATTACCTGCAACTGGGAACTTAGAAAATGTTCCGTCTTTCTTATTCAACTGTGTCCTTAGTAGTGATTTTGAGAGTTCTGTAAATGTTAATAGGGAAATCTGACCTTCCTTCAGGATTTCCTGTTTTTCTGTGTTTTCAGTATCACCACTCTAGTGTTGTTCCGTTGCTATACATAAGCTGTGCACAGTGTCTCTTCCATGTTTAAATCTCAGAGTTTAGATGGTAGTACAACATTGCAGCAAAGAACCTCTGATATTATTGTCAACAGCATTTTGGATCAGGCTTTTATTTGCTCTCTTAACATTCGATATGAGAAACATCGCCATATGTTTGCTGTTATGTGCATCTCCCTTTGCCTACTTAACAGAAAGGACTAGGACTAAGCATTCTTTTGCTGTCCAGTGTTTCTTTTAAATTACTAAAACAGGACACACCTCTGCCTACAGAAATCTAAAATCACCACTAAATTAAAGTGTTTTGAGAAAAACCCTTCTGAAATGCCAAGCCTATCAAACCTCAATTGATGGATTAGTTTTCTATGGGTGAATATTTATATATTAAATACTATACTAACAAAGAAATTAAAGAATTTGGAAAATATTATCACTGGCAAAGAATGATTTACCTTTTCAGTAATTAACAGTTTTCACCACAGCTGTGGTTGCTGGTTTTGTATTGTTGAAGAATTATTTTAATCCATAAAATAACTTAGGATAAAAAGGCTCAGATCTGAAGCTTGCACAGTCCTCAGAAGGCTAGTGTTGCTAGCTACTTAAGTTACCATTGGTGGTTTTGTCTGCATCAGATCGGCTGTGCATTTCAGGGCAGATTTCCAATATATGGATGTCATATAGTTCTACTCAGTACTTTCAGCCAGCTGTTTGCATGTTTTGTAGCTCTCCAATAATACTTTAAATGTAGCTACTTTATATGTTGTGTACCCTTTCAACCTCTTGTCCAAAAAAAAAAAAGACAAGGCATTGTATTCCTGAAGCACTTCTTGTCATTACATCGGCTGGAATGTATAGACTGTTAGCATTAGGCAAAATTTTGTGATGTGCAACATGGGGCAGATGCAGACACAAGGCAGCGCCATTATGCAATCTTGTGAAATTGTGCAGTTGGCATCATATGCCAATGAAAACATTGCATAAAGAGCCCAGTTGTAAAAATAAATGAGGGTAAACAAAGAGGTGGAGCAATTCAGTAATGTATAAAAATTGCCATATCCACCAGCAAGTTCATATACCCCAGTGTCTTGGTGAAAAGGATTAGAGCCTGCTCAACCATGCAATGAGTACCAGCCATATTAGCCCAGTAGTACATGTTAGAAGCCAGTCTCACTTCATTGTTAGCGAATGTGCATGATAATGCCTCCTACTTCACAGAAGGATCTTCTCATCACACATGACATATCAACTTCCCCACAACAGGGGCACAACTGATCACCATCATATGGACAGGCACCATGTAAGAGTTTGTAGATATGTGCCATCCTCATATGGAATCCCAACTGATGTGCAGAAGACTGATCCCTGCGGACACTAAGGTAGTTGTAGCACTGACTATTCTTGCTTCATGAACCTCCCAGCAGACATCAGGAGACACTGTGGTTGTACCAGTTCCTTGATGTCAATCTGCAGCATGTGGCATACATGGTTCCCATGGAGAGCAAAAGATAAAACACCACTGTGCAGGTGTTCTATGAAATAGCCAATTCCCTGAGGTTCTAAGGGGTCAGGTATTACACCATCGCCATCAGGACCCCTTGTGGTCCAGCATGGACACTGGTACATCCACTGGAAGTGTTTCTACTCCATAAACTGTCAGGTGGTTGTCCACACAAAGAGTAGTATATATAATGTGTATGTGTGCTATCCAGGCAGTTCCCACAATTCTACTAGCAATTTGTGTGTGTGGGATTTCCCACTGGTAGAACTTAACTGGTTATGTTCTGTTCTTGCTCAAATCCAGAATAAGCTATATCCCTAAATGTGAACAAGTACCTTTTCATTCCTTATACCTCCTTACTCACTCACTTCCTTACTGCTGTCAAATTCACTTCCCTTTCTCTCTAAATATACCATAAGCCTGTTTTTCCCTCACTTCATATTGCAATTTCTGTTTGTATTAAACTAACTTACCTTTAAGTTCTCTACAAACTGTTTAAAATGTCTTTAAATATTAAACGATATTCATATAACTTGCATAGATTCTTAACTAATCTTTTTATATTATGTCATAATTATTTTGTTTTATTTTTGAAGACTACATTTTTCTTAAAATGTTTTGTAATAATTTGGAGTTTTTCTCCCTGGGGCCTCCACTGAAAATGGGCTTCTACCCAACAGGACTTTCCCAGTAATCAAATGTCAATAAATAAATAAATAACTATGCCCTGGAGCCATGGCTCATGACACCAATATGAAAACCAAACAGCATGCCTGATATGCAGTACAACACCCATCCCATCATAGCTACCCATTCCAATCACAATGCAGACGTGTTGCAAAAGACTGAAATTAAAATACCATTTGTTCATCTTAACTCTTATAATGAACATGACTGCCCCACTATTTCAAAATCTAACTGGCCGTCACTCCACTTAAGGCTATCCCTTCTCCTCACCACACTCACTCTTAAGTCAATCAAAGACCATTGCACACCTTCTAAAAACATGTTACTTGTCAGAAGGACATTGTATACTTTATGAAACTCCAGTGACACTGTTCTACCTAGACTCCCATTCACTTTAACTAAGGCTGAAAACTCATATGACAAACTTGCATCTACAGCCTGGAACTCATCATCATCAATGCCCTTTTTCCCATTTTGTACATCGGGTCAGGGTGTTGCTTCTACTCTTGCCACCTCTCTAGTGTCAGTAACACTCTCCTACCTTCTTTGAAAGTCATACCTGACTATCATAAACTCTCTCGCATTCTATCCATCTCTTTGCTAGATGTCCTCATTTCCTCTTGTCTTCTCCAAATCATTACCGCATCATCTTCTGCTGCTCAACACATGTACCCGAACTACCACAGTATGTTCTCTTTCACCTTTTCTGCAATTGATGCTACTCTGGCTATTGCTGTGATGTCATTATTTTTTCATCTGTCCCAAAGTGTGCATCATACTGCTCATTTCGGACACTTCATCTCCATTACCTATAGCTTCCTCTGCTGTTCTGCCTTCACTGCCCCTGTTTCTGTACTATAAGGAAGCACTGGTCACATCACTGTTTTGTAAACCTTACTTCTTTAGATTCTTTGACATTCTTCTGTCATACACTATACCTGACACTCTATGCTAGTTGGCTGCAGCCCCTATGATTCTAGCTTTGACCTCTTTCCGTCTGCTATTCTCCTCAACCACCCCTCCCCGATACTTAAAGCTATTTAACCTGTTTCAGTATTTTTCCTTCTAGCTTAAGTTTCATATTCTTCATCTTCTGACTTCCCCCATTTGCTGTCATGACAACAGTCATAGCTGCACTCAGTTTCATCCCATTTGCTTTCAGTTTTGCATTCCATTCCCCTATCATTTGACGAAGTTCATCTTCAGAGTCTGCATACAATAGCTTTGTTGATTTGTCCTTCCAAAGTGTTTGTTAATGTAATCCTTCACCAGTATAAACAGCAGTGGATTCAGAGTTGAACCCTGATGCATATACACACTAGTATTGCAAGGGTGGGATAACTGAAAGTTCGGCATTCTTTTTTATTCTGCACTGAAATACTAGTACATCAAAAGCCGCGGTGGTGCAGCGGTAGCATTGTTGCCTCACAGCAAGAGGTTCTCCTGTTCTATTCTTGGCTGGAACGCCTTCTGTGTGGAGTCTGCATGTCCTCCCCGCGGTCGAGTGGTGTTCGAAAGACATGCGTAGAATGGGTGTGCCTTCGCTGAAGGTTGGGCGTTGAGCTGGCACCTCGGCACCCATAAAAAAAAATCTACTGCCAATCATTAGCAGACTGGAGTTCCGCTGTGGCAACCCCTAACCGAGAAAAAGCCAAAGGAAGAAGAACGAACTGAAATACTAGTACATCAAGGTACTTCAGCACTCCATGTGTGCTAACCTGATTGGCTTGCTACAGTTAAAAAAAAAAAAGGGAGGTGGATTTGCTGAAGGAAGCTAATTACCATTTGGCTTTGTATAGTAAAATCCAAAGTCTTTGTTTTTTGGTCTTTATGTGAATAGTTGAGGGAGGGGGTTGGATTTTGCTGCTGTACGAATCATAGCTGGCTTTAGGCACCAGTGAACCCTGCAGTCGGTGGGGGCCCCCTGTTCCTAGGGGGCACCCAAGCATAGCAAGTTATCTTATTATTTTGTAACATATCTGTAGAAACTAACAAAAGCTAGTAAAGCAAGCTTGTATAGTTAATAAACCAGGTGGGTCATAACTCTTTTTATATTACCTTTAAAATTCAAAGGCATCTCTGGTTATAGTAACAGTGTTTTATCACATAATAGGCTTCACAATTCCATTAAATATTTTACCACAGACATAGTGCCCCTGGCTTAGTTAAACCCTACTGGTGGACATTCTCTCCACTAAACCGACAACACAGTCAGGTTTAGGTATCTACAATATCTGTGGTTGCAAGGGGGGCCCCTTAATTGTCCTTGTCTGTGTGTGGACCTCAAAAATTTACTGCTGTTTGGGGAAAATGAGGGAAAAACAGTATTAATTTCCTGATTATGCTCTTTAAGCACAGGGCAGTGATATGACATTGTTAGGATAAAGGTGATAATGAACATAAGCATGGTAAGCAGTAGAAAGATCCACAGCCCAGAGAGACTGATCTTAGGGCAAACCTTGGATTTTAAGAAGAGCTGATGCTTCCGATCTTCAGGGATTTTTATAAATACTGGTAGAACATCACATAGTCAACTTCTTTGCTGAAGAATTTAGCACAATACCAAAAATAATGGCAAAATAAAGGCTCAAAATCAGGAACATGTTTTAAATATTACTCTAATTCACTTAAAAAGAATAGAATAACACCCTCTGCACCAACATGCATTTTTTTTGACAATTGGAAGCATAAAAAGTACAGTTTTGTACCTACCATAAATGTAGATGTTCGAAGATCCACATTGCTGCAGTCCTAACACTTGGGTAGTCCGCTGTCCCAGTCGGCCCGAATACCAAAGTATATGGCTGACGTCGGTCAAGGCGCATTAGTCTGACGTCAGGACGTCAGGGTACAAATGCGCATGACCGACGTCATATCCTCAGTCTTTTCTTGCCCCAGATGTCAGAAGACCCTAAAAAGATAAGGCCCAAAACCAAGAAACACCAAACACTCCTGCACCAAATATATATACAATATATACAAATTTACAAGAGTATAACCCCACCCACACAACCACCCCTAAACACAGAGGGGAAGGAGGGAGGGTAAATTGGACTGCAGCAATGTGGATCTTCGAACATCTACATTTATGGTAGGTACAAAACTGTACTATGTTCTTCATACCACATTGCTGCAGTCCTAACACTTGGGTAGAATCCCAAAGCAGAGGTAAGGGAGGCTGGCAAATCATAAAGAAGCAGGAGCTGTCAACATGCCCTGCAAAATAGCCGTGGCAAAACCAGCCCTAGATTTAGAGTAGAGAGGAAGGTGGTAATGCTTAGAGAAAGTATGCACTGAACTCCAAGTAGCTGCCTCCAAAATATCCTTAGTTGCCGCCCCCCTTAGAAATGCTGTTGAAGTGGCAGTAGCCCCAGTGGAATGAGGCCTAATCCCAGCTGGAATCTCCTTGCCATGATGGGAATAACAAAATGCAATGCAAAACCCAATCCACTTAGAAATAGTTTGTTTTGACACAGGCTTGCCCTGAGAACTCAAAGCAAAAGAAACAAACAACTGCTGAGACTGCCTAAAATCCTTAGTCCTGCTTAAATAATAACGCAACTGCCTGTGTACATCTAAAGTGTGCAAAATCTTTCCCCCTTATTTTGGGGATCTGCATAAAAAGTAGGCAAATGAATAGTTTGGTTCAAGGCCACACTAGAAACCACCTTAGGCATAAAGGAAGGATTAGTACGTAATGATACCCTATCCTTATGGAAAATCAAAAAAGGCTCAACCGCCATAAGGGCCTGCAATTCAGAAACCCTTCTTGCAGAAGTAATGGCCAACAAAAAAGCAGTCTTCCATGACAAATATTTCAACTCAGCAGTAGCCGCAGGCTCAAAAGGTTGTAGAGTAAGTTTCTCCAACACAAAATTGAGATCCCAAGCAGGAGTAGGAGCTCTACGTGGGGGTCTTATATTCTTTGCCCCTCTAAGAAATTGCTTGAACAAAGGATGAGAAAACAATGGTGGGTCACAATCATAGTGAGCTGAAATTGCTGCAGCATGAATCTTAATGGAAGAGAAAGACAAACCTTTGTCCAATAACTCAGTAAGATATTGAAGAGCCACACTCAAATTAGGCTCAGAAACCTCCAAATTCTTTGCTGCACTCCAAAATAAAAATCTCTTCCATTTTTCTGCGTACACTTTCCTTGTACTAGGTCTTCTGGCTTCCATAATCACATTCAAAACTTGTTGAGGAAGTTGAGACCTGCTGTGTTTCAAAACAGAATATGCCAGGCTGTTAGATGAAGAGAGTGAAGCTTGACATTGAGTAGATGACCGTCCCTCTGAGACAATAGGTGTGGAATCAAAGGTAAAGGCCATGGAGGCTTCCTTACCAGACTCCTCAGTAATGGGTACCAGTGTTGCGAGGCCAATCTGGAGCTATTAAAATCATCCTTGGCTTGTCTTGTCTGACCTTTAAGAGTACCTTTGGGAGAAGAGGCAGAGGTGGAAAGGCATACACATGAAGATTTTCCCAACTGAAAGAAAGAGCATCCACTTTCCAAGCTGTGTGATGAAACCTTTTTGTGCAAAACTTTGGCAGCTGGTGGTTTAGTGGAGAAGCGAACAGATCTATGTCTGGAGTTCCCCATGACACTGTCAATTTCTGAAATACATGAAGATCCAGTTTCCACTCGTGGGGATCCATGATTTGTCTGCTTAACACATCTGCTAAGGAGTTCTGTGCTCCCGCCAGAAACCTTGCCTGAAGAGTTAGTTGCAAGCTGAGCGCAGTCTCCCATAAAATCATTGCTTGCCTGCATAGAGGGTAAGAATGTGTTTCCCCTTGTTTGTTGATGTACCACATGACAGTTGTGTTGTCTGTTAGAATCAACACCTGCCCTGGAAGAAGTAACTCCTTGAAAGCCATTAATGCAAACTGGACTGCTAACATCTCCTTCATGTTGATATGTAGATGCTGTAGTCTGGCAGGCCACTCGTCTTGTATCCACTTTCCATTCAGATGAGCTCCCCAAGCTATGTCTGAGGCATCTGTCGTTAGAATCTGACTCGCCTCTGGCCGGGTCACAGAGAGTCCCTTGTTTAGGTGACATTCCTGAGCCCACCACAAAAATTCCTTTTGAATGCAAGGTATTATTTGAATGACAGTGTCCAAATCCTGGCAGTGCTGTGTCCATACATTTTTGAGATACCATTGCAGCTTCCTCATATGCAGTTTGGCATTGGGAAGCACCAGAATACAAGATGCCATGAACCCTAAGGCTTGAAGGACTGTCCTTGCAGTCAGCCTGGACTGAAGAGATAGTTGATGGAAATAAAGGGAAAGATTCTTTTGTTTGTCCGGGGTTAAAAAGGCCATCTGGGTTGCTGTATTCAGTCTCACACCCAGAAAGCACATGTCTTGAGAGGGTACTAGACTGGACTTTATTTCGTTCACAGAATACCCCAGGCATCTTAGCACTGCTATCACATATTCCAAATGCTGTAAAAGGTCTTCCTTTTCTTGAGCCAGAATCAGGCAGTCGTCCAAGTAAGGATAGATTTGTATTCCTTTTAGCCTGAAGTAAGCTATCACTGGAGCCAGAACCTTTGTGAATACTCTGGGCGCAGTAGATAAGCCAAAGGGCAATGCAGAGAACTGATAATGGGAATTCCCAGCTCGAAATCGCAGATACTTCCTGCAACTTAGTCTGATAGGTACATGAAGGTAAGCCTCCTTGAGATCCAAAGTTACCATCCAGTGATCTTTGCCCAGCAGAGGTAAAAGCTGTTGTAACGTCAACATTTTGAACTTGGGAATGTCCAGATAAGTGTTGAGGATAGATAAATCCAAAATTGGTCTCCACGTGTTCCCCTTCTTTGGTACTAGGAACAGGCGAGAATAAAATCCTAGGCCCCTTTCTGGCACAGGAACCGGCTGAATGGCCCCTATTTGGAGTAACAGCGAAATTTGCTTGTGAGCCTCTTTTCTTTGTAGAGGAGGAATGTCTGGCATGCCTTTGAAAGGAGGCAAGGTATGGAAATAAAACCTGTAACCGTGGTGAATGATATCCAATACCCATCTGTCTTGGGTAATTAAACTCCAATTTTCTTTGAAAAGTGCCAGCCTTCCTCCCAAAGGTGCTGCCAGACGAGAAAGCACTGGCAGCTGAAAAGGCCGGTCATTGGGTCTGTTTACGAAAGGACTGACCCTTGCCCTCACCAGAAGACTGAGCAGGTGAACTCCCTGTCCTAGGCCTAAAAGAACCTTGAGCTCTGCCCCTACCACGTCTAGACCTACCCCTAGACTGGGAATCATAAGCAGGATATGTCCATCCCTTAGTAGGCCAATTTCTACTAAACTTCGGAGGCTGAACCTGCAAAAAATCTTTAACAGTCTGCATAGGCTTAGCCTTGTCCTCCATTTTCTTTAAAACAGCTTCCACAGGCGAACCAAACAACACGTCAGACTGTAACGGAGCATCCAAAATCCTTGTCTTAACATGCTCAGCTAAATTCTGATCCCTTAGCCAGGCGTGCCTACGAAGAACAGAACCAGTGGCAGCCACCCTCGAAGAGGCTTGCACAACATCAAAACCACATTGCAAGGAATGCTTACCCACCTGTTCAGACACATGAACTAAATTCTGCAACTCTTTACACTCAATACCTTCCACCAGAGCATCCACCTTAGACTTCAGTTGTGAAAGGAGATAATTTTGATATTTTAACATGTGGAACTGGCAATTCAAAGCCCTCATGGCTAAAGTGGAAGAAGTATACACCTTCTTTCCCCATCTATCCAAAGCCCTTGCCTCTTTATCAGGAGGAACAGGATTTTTAACAACAGAAGCCTTAACACCTTTAGGCCCCTGAGAAACAGTTTCTGGGTCTGCCCTAGGACTCTTAAAAAGATACTTATGAGCTTCAGGCACCCTATAATACCTATCTGGTTTAACTGGGGCAGGAGGCAAAGAATCAGGGTTCAGGGAAGCCTCTGCAAAAACATCTTCCACCACATCCAGAACAGGAGGTATAGCTAAAGGCCTATGCTGGGGTAAAAACAAAAATTCCCTAAGCCTCTTCCTGGAATCAGAGAAATCTTGGCCTTCCCATTTAAAATGCTCCCTCATGGAATGAAGAGTCTCTGAAAAAGAGTAATCCTCAGGAGGAGAAGCCGAAGGAGTAGAATCATCCACATCAGAATCAGAATAAGGAGGATACTCCTGCAAGTCTTCAGCCGAAGACTCAGAAGCCTCCGAACACTGCTCAAAACTCTCAAGCTCAGGTTCCACCCTAGGCCTCTTATCAGGAGGGGGCATAGAACCTCTAATCATAGTAATCAAATCTTCTGCCATTTTAAGCATATGTTTCTTAGGCAAAGATCCCGAAGAACTAGGAGAGACCCCCACTGAAGTTAAACCTGGCCTGCCTCTCAAAGAAGCCTTGGAAACAGAAGGGGAGGGCCTAACCACCTTAGGAAGAGAGGGGAGAACAGCCACCTGAGAAGCCCCTTCAGCCTGGCCTACCTCCTGAGAAGACACATCCTGTAACAGTAAAGTCTCTCCCTGAGACTCCAAAGAAACTTCTGGCAGAGCCTCCGGCTCCACTGAGCCTTCTAAAGAACCGACGTCCGGGACTGACGGTTCTTCCAACCTAGGCTTTGCTGCTTTGTCCTTGCGCTTTTGATCGAAGCGGGCGTCGGAGCATCCGACGGCATTTTATAATTACAACGCTTCCCAAAAACTAACCTGGCACAATCTAACCTTCTCTTTATAGTGCGTTTGTTAAATCTAGCACAAGAGCGACATCCAACAACGTCGTGCTCAGGCCCTAAACAAGGTATACACAAGGTATGGTAATCCCTATGAGGTATCTGTTTCCCACAAGAAATACAGTTATTCACTTTTTCTGACATCCGGTTAAATACTGAGGCAAGAAAAAACCAAAATATTCCCCAACGGGGTACTTAGCCAACTTTGATTCGGTCTGAAACTCCGACTTCAGAAAATTTCAGAACGCCAACCTGCACTCGCAAAACTGCTTCTGCATCGGACCATGCGGCAAAAAAGACTGAGGATATGACGTCGGTCATGCGCATTTGTACCCTGACGTCCTGACGTCAGACTAATGCGCCTTGACCGACGTCAGCCATATACTTTGGTATTCGGGCCGACTGGGACAGCGGACTACCCAAGTGTTAGGACTGCAGCAATGTGGTATGAAGAACATCTCTGATGTCTGGATTTACTGACTGTAATCCTGAATGATTTACCAGAACATCAAACTTTATGAAGGACAGAGCAAAATCAGGGAAGGTCTGTGAAATCGGATAGAGCAGTGACAGGTATGCATTACTCCTCAATAAGGTAAATAAAAGTGATTTACCCCTTCTGTTTTTTTGGTGACTGCTAAACAACATTCATTGATCTGGTGTGGCAGTCCTAGTGTTGCAGAATGTATTGTTATTTGCTGAAATAAGTACAAAACTAGTATTTCTATGACGTGTGTGTGTAAAAAAATAGCACTGACTTTTATCTGTGCATACACCCAATAATGCCAGGACACACACATTATTCTTTGGGATATCAATAAAGATGTATCTCACAAGTAATTATATTTCAAAAGTAATTGACAAAATATACCACAAGACATTCAGACACTTCAATCTTCATGGAGTGTAGGAGGCCTCCACTCCCCAGACTGTATAAATTAATACAGGGGCTCCCTTAATCATTCTTGACTGTGTGGGGGCCCCACAAAAGCTGTTGCTGGTTGTGGAAAAATGAGAAAAAAATGTATTAATTTTCTGATTACACTCTTTAACCTGAACAGGACTGACCCTGTTAGGATAAAGCTGATAATGGTCTCTGCTCTCAACTGCACCCATTCTAAAAAACAGCAGATGTGTGTGTATAGAAAGCTGCTGTAAGCTATATAGGGGGATTGTAATGTTATTACTTTAATTTTCGTCACATTCAAACCATAGAGGTGTGCACATGAGGTCATTATAGCTTGTGTTAAGGCTGAGGACAGTGTGGTCATTGTTTCTTTTACTTTTCTCACAGACCTCAGAGGTGTACAAAGAATGTTACTATAGCTTGTGTAGGGGCAGCATATCATCTAGGAGCAAGATGGTAGAATAAATTATTGTAATCATCATTTTTTCACTTTCATATTGGGCATGTGTACAGGTAGCTGCCTCTGACGGTTAGGGTTGAGGAGTGAGGAGGCATACTATGTATATGTACATAAGCAGTCACTTGAAATACTTCTGCTTTCATCCCAGTCTAACACCAGAGGGATGCATAGGCAGTGACTGTCTTTTTGTGGGGGTTAGGAAGGCAGGCAGCATTCTCAGATAGGAAACATGCATCCAGACAATTGGCTTGCTAGTTTATTATGAGCTATTATTTTGTCATCTTTCAACACTAAGCCTTAGGCACAACTTATGTCTTCCTTGAAAGAAAGAAAAAATAAGACTGAAATTCTTATCTTACTCATGTCTTTTGTTTAGGACATCATTGGATTAAAAGGTTGGGAAAATGCTCTAAAATATACCCCACTGCATCTATAACCCTATGGCTTATTGGGCCCTGGCTTATCTGAGTCATTTCCTAAATGGTTATTACTGTGCTGTCTTGATCAGGAAAGATGTGTTGAAACAATGCAAGGAAAACTAAAGCTGAACAGCAACACTGAATTTCTTTCCTTAACCTTAATTTGTTTTCAAACCATTACTGAATGAAAAAGCCATGTAAAAAGAAAAGAAAAAAACAACTTTAAAATGCACTTCAGAGCATATAGACATGAATGGCTTCTTGAAAAGGCTAAAAAGTAAGAAAAAATGTGAGGAAGGGGAAAAAAGTAATGTGCATTGTATAGGGAGCCCAAGAGGGGGGAAACAGAGGAGAGGAGTGTGTGTGTGTGTGTGTAACAGTAGGCCTAGGGTGCCATTTCATCTAAGTCCAGACCTGTAGTAACTGTGAATGTCCCTTGGTGAGATGGGTGAACATCGTGTGGTAAATAGGCCTGTTGTACTGTAAGAGCATTGTAGCTACAGGTCAGTCTGTACTTACTACTCTAAATATTTGCAACATGAACTAAAAGGTTGCTTAGGAGGGTGCAGTGACAGGGTGATATATAGACTGGGAGTGCCTAGGGGCCCCCAACTTGACATTTTGCTGGGGGGCCCCAAATTGCTAACACTGACCCTGGTACAAATCCAGCTAGTAGTCAGTTTTGTGAAAA
Organism: Protopterus annectens; assembly: GCF_019279795.1. Classification (NCBI taxonomy): domain Eukaryota; kingdom Metazoa; phylum Chordata; order Ceratodontiformes; family Protopteridae; genus Protopterus; species Protopterus annectens. Next base: position 1,762,057,595 of record NC_056744.1, read on the forward strand.
TTTAAGTAATTATTTTTCTTTGCTCTTTACTTAGGGGGGCATGGATATACCCAATGTAGGAAACCAATTATCACAAAAGTACTAGTTAGCGTTCTACAGTTAAACCCAAGTCCTTTTTTTTTTTTTTTTGGTTGCTCGTTAGTTGAAGAGCTGAAGGGGTGGAGTGCTATATCGTGAACTGGCCCAGGTACTAGATAAGCCAGCTATGACTGTGCACACCCACTCCCACGGGGAATCCCTCTGTGATTTCAGGGACTTGTTCACATTCATACTTGTGTTACTGTATTCTCATAGACAGCCTGCACTAATTCTGCTGGTGTTTCTGGGACTTTGATCCATCTCAGGACTGCCTAAATCACCTTGCTATTTGCTTTCTCCAAGTCTAGCAATACCCACTTGGACTGTTACCTCATCTCTAGCTTCTTCTACTCTAGCCTGATCTGAATCTCGATTCTTGAGTATTTGTTTATTAATCGCTATCTCCAGCACTTTCATTTAGTGTGATAGCAGTTTGATACCCCTATACTGCCCACAGTTGTGACTATACCCTTTTTATTCTCTTGCCCACTGGCAACAGAATGCTTATTATCCAGTCATTTGGGATACGCTTTTCTCTCCATACTGCTAATACCCTAAGGAGCCAATTGCACCCTAACTCACCCAACATCTTGTCATTTCTGCTCTGACCTCATCTAAGCCTCCTGCTTTCCTAGACTTTATTTCTTTAGTACTGTTCTTACTTTGTCTAGTGTGAGCCCTTCTTTCACTTTCATCATAGTTAATCTGTGGGATAGTGCAGCTTCTGTTGAGTTTTCTTCATTCAGAGCATGCTGGCAGTGCCCCTTTTATCTGCCTTTGATGTTCTGTGAGCAGGTGAGCAGGTTGTTGCTGGCATCCCTTATAAAGGGTGACTAACTATATTCCTGTCTTTGCCTTGCAGTGATAGAGTTTCTTTGTGCCATCTACTGAGTCACATTCTAGAAGCTGGTAGAGTGCTTCTGATGCCTTGCTCTTTACTATTGCTCCTGCTCTCTTAACTTCTTTGTTAGTCACCTGATATTCCTTATTAGCCTTGTCTGTGTTTTCAATATCCCTCTTTTTCTTACACTCTGTCTCCTTTTGATAACTTCCTGGAGCCCTTCCTTCTGTACATTATTTTCATACCTGGCTCAGACACATACCTGTTCTGTAGTCCTCACATGTACTGTAATTAAAACTGTACTACAGAAGAGTTAGCAGTCTTATGCACCAACATATTTGGCACAGCATGCACCTGCTTTGAGTGACAAACAGCATGGTGATCAAAGTATACATTTGTTGTTGTTGCAGCTCAGAAACCCCCCTAGCACTAGTCAGAACTCTACCCCTAGTTAATAAATTGTATAAATAAACTGATTAAACCAGTTGTTAGTTGTACTGTACTAACTGTATGTTTAACAAATGCACGCTAGCTTCTAAACTCTCAAGAAGTATTCCAAAGAATGATAATTAACCTAAGCAGTACTCTGTGAGATTTTCAAGTCCTTATGTTTCCATTTAATGAAATATTTAATACAAAGCTCTAAAAGCACTGATTTGTTTTACAGTGGGCTCATTAATATTTAATAATGTTCTAAATACTTATTGACAGTTATTGGTTACTACTTAACTATGTAGCTGTTCTAACATAACTTATTGTTTCTAAAGTTCTTTTAGTACACGCAAACATTTCTTTTTACAATGCCACACTTTCATTAAATCTGCTCTGTAATCATTGCTTTATCATGAACTGGTGAAGTGTGCACATGTTGTGGGAAGTGTTTATGTGAGAAATATATACCAGCATTTTGCAAACCACACACAATCCTAAAACAGGTCTACAAGAAGGACACTGGAAGTATATCATTTGTCAGTACACATAACCAGCACATGAACACAACATTCCTATTACAGACCTTGACAAAAAGTGGGCAATGATTTGTGTTGATGACAGCTGCTGTGCGACTAAAATCAGCAGCTGTGAACATTGGCACTGCACCATGGCTCTGTCTGTTTACCTTTTCACATAAAGCATGAATGAACAACCATGGAACATTCCTCTTCCCTGCATGGTTTCCGAGTGCTACAAAGTACTACACAGGCCTTGGAATTTAGCAACTGTAATATGACAGAATGTTAGTAACATTTTAATACTAGTGCTAATGTCACAGAAGAAGGAAGTACATTTTATAGTCATAGATCATAAGGAGTGTTTCTCTTCCATGAGTTCCATCCTTCCTTAGGAGATGGGACTTAACTAGGTGATTATAAATACATTTTTCCCTTCCTCCCTTGATTTTATTCTGATACTGCCAGCAGAACACATCACTGCTAACTGTATATTAAATTAAAAAAGTAACATTGTGTTCTTGTCAAAAGATGTATAAGACATGAAGGACTAAACACAATGCTGAGAAATTTATTAATTTATACAAATTATTTTCCTATTAACAGCATATCTGAATTGCTATGGGGACTTCCTACACAATCAGAGGAACATAAGAATAATGTCATAATAACAATGACTGTCCCTACTATGAATAGTAAAAATAAAAACTCAGAGGTGTCTGCTTAGCTACAAACGTTTGTTACTGCAGAGCACAAGAAAAGGTAGCTGAAATGATTTGTACATATTTTGCATCTGTTTTGTATAAATGTTTTGAACTTAACCTTGTATATATTTGTGTGTGTAAATATATAATTTTCTTAATATTACACGTTACTACCATGTTTTACAGTTGTCTGATATTGTATGACAGGCATACTGACTGTAATAATGTTGTCTACATTTCCGTGACTGTTATTTAAATTGTGTTGCATCCTTATGTCATTCAGAATTTCAAGTTGGTGTAAGCTTAATGCTGCCTGCTCAATACACTAATCAATTTTAGTATGTTTGTGAGTGGCACAGCTCTAGCTGGCTGGGCTGCAACTACACAGGCACAACTGAGAACATCTACTCAGGTGTGCCCTCAAAGCCTAATCCCAGTACTCCTGGCAGGGGCTGCATAGTCTACAGTGTGGTTGTACACTGCTGACAGCTATTTTTGACAAGTTAATGTGTTTGCACCTTATGGTTTTGTAAAAAAGATATCTATGAGATGTTACTTTTGACATTATCACTGTGGGCAAAAACAAATCTCAGTGTTAAATATAGTTCAACTTAGCACAGCTACACATTGTTGCAGACACTTCAGCACAGCTTTGGACACTTGGGCATGACTGTATGGAGTTGCAGACAGCTAATACTGAGTACACTTTTACATATTACACATCTAGTATAGAATTCCACTCTTGTTGTAGGCATACTGTACACTGCCCAATCTCATTTATCTGCTTTTGTGGCATCACAACTAAACTGATAGCTGTGGCTATAATTTGTGAACAGTCCCATTGATTGTACTTGTCTGTTGTTATGGCATCCTGGCCAAATTGATTACCATTACTTCCAGAATACAGAAAGTTGTTGCTATAGCTTTTACTGATTTTGTATTCCCATCTGCTAATGCTGATTGCACTGTAACTGAAATGCTTTGCTGCTGTGGTACTCAAACCAGTTTGCTAGTTGTAATAATTTATTCACAGATTGTGCTACTCTTATTGTTATACTGTATTTTTAACCACTACTACATATTCACTGTGATTGCAACATTCTACTGTACTCCCTTTGCCATTATTGTGACAGTGATTCAATACTGTTTGTTTTTGTAATTGTATATGAAGCCTTGGGCACTTTTGGAGGAAATTTTGTGTGTGCGCGTGCACTTGCATATTTAGATATGTATATCCATCTATATAGCTAGATATAGATATCCATAGATATTTAAGTAACTCAGCAGAAAAAGTTCTCAGCATTTACAATTTCAACACACACTCACTAAACCATACATCTAATCAACTCTGCATATGACTAAAATACACCAGATTGACCAAGGAAACCAAATTAGTTTACTCTGCGAATCTGTACACCACATATCACATCCAGTCATACATCACACTCAAAATTACACACATCATGCCTTTCAGTATTTTACTTGGGGGGGGGGGCTTCACCCCCACACCACCATAAATTAGCTATACTAGCTCTGTTGTCACAGATGAGTAACCATTATGAAAACACCACTAATGTACTATAACTGACTAGACTTGTGTCGAATGTAGCACATTTCATTTAAAAGATCTAATGATAAAAGAACAGCTCCAACATCTGCCAAGAAAAGGAATTGTCACGACTTCCAAGATAGCTGCAGACTGATCAACAGCTTAACTTCAATTCTGTCAATGTGAAAAGAAAAACTGAGAAAAAGGAGTGCCATTGAAACTGTTTCTTGAGTAAAATCCAGTTACTGGCTAGTAACTACACTGCCTGGATGCAAGAAAAGAAGAAATTTGGAGAACCTGAAAAAAGTCAACCAGAAAAGGTGAAGAGAAAACACTTTCTAGGAAGGATTCTGCAGCTGTTCAGCAAAAAGCAGTACAAGCTTCAGCTTTGGTTCACAAGATTGTTTCCAGTAATTTAGAGGAAACAATACTCAGAGATGATTAAAATAAATGAAACATTGAAGGAACATATTAACTGAAATAAATGCTTTAACTAGCTGTTCAGGGGAACTGATAAAAATTGCAAACATAGAGGTTGAAATGAAGAAAAAGCTGGATGAGTATGAGGTTTCTCAATAACTATTTAAAAAAACATTAGAAGACAGAGCATGCAGAGAAAAAGTGAGATTTTATGCTGTACAAGAGAAACTGAGTGGTACAGACTTTTAATTTTATGAAAACACATATAAGCAACTGGGCTGGTGTTCCACAGCAGGACTTGTTAATTGAAAGGGCTAATTGAGTATAATCGCCAAACCTGAACACGAGAAAGCAGCCAATACTTATATTAGTAAAGATGCAGTCATACCAGCAGAAAGAATTTATCCTGACAAAATTGTGGCATAAGGGCAAAGTATTAAAATTTGGAGACAGCAGAGTGTTTGTGAAGAGAAGAGAAGCAAATTAATCCATCCCAGCAATCAGGAGGTGTTGAGAGGTAGATGCGAGATTCAAGCTGTCATATCCAGCTATCTTCAGAGTGTTTTTCCTATTAGATCAAAGCCATTTTTGATGAAGAACAGGCTAAGGACAAAATATAAAGTTTATCCAACAAAAAGTGAGTCAGCAAGTGGAAGGTGACTCTGTTTCTTCTCATTATTCTGACAGTAGAGTTCATACAGAGACTTTGTCAGTGAAACCCTTCTGAGGTTTCAAAGGAAAATGCCTGAGTGACAGAAAAAACATTGGAATTGTGTAGAAGGATCAGGAGGACCTTGGACCTGAACCACAGTCTAGTATTGTGAGATTGGGATGATCTGGAAGAAGACCAGCAACACTGAAGTGACAGAAAAAAACATAGGAATTGTGTAGAAGGATCAGGAGGACCTTGGACCTGAACCACAGTCTAGTATTGGGAGATTGGGATGATAGGTTCATAGATTAGTACTAAGCTAACTGCCCTTGCCAGCCATTTTAAGCTTAGCCAATTATCCCTTGTGAGACTCAAACCCTGCACCTTGTGTTTGTAAGGCAAACACCTTAACCATTAGGCCACCCTCCCACCAGCAACCAGAAGACCAGCAACACTGAAATTAGTAAATAAATGTGAGATTATAAAGAATCTTTCACACTGGGAAAATATGGCTTTGCAAATAAAAGTGGTTTGAGAAAAGGCTGGACATTTGTTGACTTTGCTCAACTTATGGGTGGACTGTAAGGTATATATCGTATATTATGTCTTTAATGTTTAGAAGGACACTAAAGGGATAACAGAAGTTACTGCAAGTAAAGCAGTTTTCTTATTAGTATTTGTATAAAGTGTTTCATGATATAAACTCCATGTTATATTGTAAAGTAGTTTTATATAGTGTGTAGTCAGGTATATTTTAAATGTGTGTGGTTAGTCTTGTCAGTGACTGTTGTTTGTGTTAATGATATCAAAGTAAACGAGTATGGTTTAGTTGTAAGAAATACAGATCTTATAGTTTAAACAAGAAGAAAAGTTGAACAGAAGCAAGTTTAAGTTAATATAATGATGTGATCAGGACTGCTGGGGTGGGGGTGGGTTGTAAAGTGTACTGATTGTATTATATGTAGAGCTAATAATAATTTTCCTTGTTTTTACAAGGGTAGAGGTCTAGTTTAATGTCCTTGGTTAAAGTTATGAACATTTTTTCTATAAGCAAATAGGCTTGAAAAACAAGACAAAATCATGGAAGTCATGAAAAATACCCATCTTCTTGCATCTGCAAAGACAGCTTTTTTTTTTCCATTAGCAAATGTTCTCAGTGACAGACAAAAAGTCAGTAGCTAAAGATAGCCAGGGGAATTTGAACATTCTGTTCTGAGTGAAATTTACAAAGATTCCTTTAAGCATCTGGAAGTTGTTGGCTGTTTTTTTTCATTGCTGACTACTTTTACATGTTGACAAGCTGTCTGCATGTGCAAGCAATTACTCTTGTGAGTTACTAGCATTTTTTTTGCTGAGGGAAATGCAAAATTTAAAGGTACAAGGACAAGCAGTTCAGTGAAAAATAAAGTTTAAAATTCTGGAAAGTTAAGAGATAGTAGACCCCTAACAGATTTAATACATTTAATAAAATCATGCATAATTTAGTTTTCTTTAAAGATAGTGCACTTTTTTAATCCTAAAAATAATGTTTTCTGAGAGTATACAATTCATATCTGGGAGGGAAATATAGATAAGAAAAGAACAGACAGCAATCTGTGTAAGTGGGAATACAGGCTGTAACATGCACTTTAACATGGGTAACTTTCTATGATCCTTTCGTTGTCAAATGCACATACTCATTTCTTTCCAAATATGTGAATGCAGATGTTGATTTGGGGGCATTTGTCTCTATATGGACAGCTAAAAATGTGCATAGTGCTCTGTGTTTGTTCTAAGTTTATGTGGATGGAATGTTCTGAAAATGTATTTAGTTTTTTGCTTGAAGACTTTCATTAAAACAAAAAGTCTTGAGAAATGTTACATATGTTCAAATGGAAATAGGAAAAAACAACTGTATTAAAAAGATCATCCCTCTAAACATTAGTGTGTGCATGTAAGACAAAAGTTGGAAATTTGCATAAAAAAACTGTTACAATAGCTTTTTATCATAATGGCTACTGTATCTGTCAAAGGAAAAATTAAAGATCAATGCAGCCAAGGTTCAGTTAAGGTTCCTTTATTCTTGTACAAGGAGACAAAAATACATTTCAGAAATTTGTCTGACATTATACAGGAAATACTTCATTATTATACTGTTCTGTAAGCCATTGCCCTCTAAGCTGATGTAGTCAAATATAACTCTAAGCATTGTTCTAAAACAGGTGTTTACTAAGTTATTCTGCTGATATAACAATTATAAATGTTCCCACGAGAAAGTTTTCTCAAAAACAACGTGGCCTTGCTGACCACCGGTCTGTAACGATTTGGTGTTACAATTTGTGATTCTTTCTTACTTCGAACACAAAGCATATACTGATTACAGCCTATAGTCTTATCTAGTTCTTCTACAGCTGCAGTGTTCACTCAACATGAACAAGGTTATTTGCTTAAGTCTAATAACATTTCAGAATACTGTATTGTTCTATTTTCCTAACGCTAGCAAAATCATCTGTTTCTCAGTGTATGAACAAGGTCATTCACTGAGCTGACCAGAAGCAAAGTCAGAAAGTACATGCAATTATTTTCAAGCCTGTAGCAGAATAAATGTGTTAACCCTTTTAGGCTTCTAATGCAGCAAGCATAATGCTAAAACATATATGAATACATATTTTACTATATATGTGAATACATATTATTCTTACATTTCCCCCATTAACACTTTTATTCTCTTCAAAAGCATAAACAGTTAATCTCTTCTCCCAACCTCTTCCACATGGGATTTGCGGTTAGGTGAGTCATTTAGTTTAAACTTCTGAAAGCATTTCATTTTCCAGTAATTTATCAACCTCAGTGTTTTGATACAATGTTTCAGATACTGACATGTCTATCAATTCTTTAATCAGTTTTTTCATGCAGGGTATGCCACAACATGCACACACTCCCAACAGGAGTATCCCCACACAGACAGCTATTAATATGTTCATTATGAAGGTACCCCCCCCCAAACAGATTCTGGAAAAAGTCCGTCAGTGAGTTGGGGCCTGGTTTGGTCATGGTCGGCACTTGCTGTATCACCTCAAGGTGGTCATTTATCTCGTGCTGGTAATCAGGAATTCTTTGATTAAAGTGCACGTACCACCTCTCGCCACTAGGGTGAAGTTAAGAGCCATACGATTCTGGAGCACTACAGTTCTCATAGCATTCAGTTCATCAGTTATCAATTCAAGAGCAGAAAAAGTTACATTACTCATTACTTCGAGAAGTTTGGACAGTTTTCGCAGCTCCTAAATCGATTTTGCCGCTCCATATGTTGGTAATATACCTGCCCACGATATGACAGCATCACTCAAGTCCATGTGCGTCAGCTTGGTACCCATGGTATGATGGTCTTTCCAGCCCGCCTTGATTCATCCCACTGGATTCTCAGGCTTTCTGACAGGTTTCTTGGCTACATCTCGGGTATTTTGAATATTTCCCTGAGGCAAAACTGCAGTGTGTCATATGGCCGGAACCAGGTACCCCAAAGAACAACTGCCAGACCAATTCTCAGGTAACCATTTATATGCTTTCTTACCACACACAAAATAACAATCCCCTACCTTAGTAGTTACTTTACTGAAATATGGCTGCCCTGCATGAAACATTTTCCTATCTGTTATAGACAGTTGCTTAAAAAGAACAGGATTACGTTGCACTTCATCAATAGTCTTGTGCATGGACTCGAGAAATGAGTCATAATTCGAATTACAAATTGTATCCATTCTGTTTGCTTTGGTATAACATTTGTAATGTACAGTCACAGTGCACCTACTCCAACCCACTTGAATTGTGTCATTCTTATAAAAACATACAATTTCCTTTTGTGTTGCAGGCAAATACAATGCTACCTTATCATGTGCTTTGATAGTTACAGTCTCATACACCAAATTTTCCCAGGTCTCTTTGACCCCTGGGGGGACTGCAGTCATTAGTAACCCCCCCCCCCTGTATGCTGTTGGTATGGCTGTGCAAATCCAGCAATTCGAAACATTAAAAGTCTCAGCATATACACGTGTAATTGCCTGATAAGTGTTAAGGTTCGGGTGCCAGTCTATGGGCGACTCATCACGTTTATTCAGTTCAGCTGGTGTGGCCGGAAAAAGGATGGGCCACAGCAAAAAGATTATTGTTATCAGTACAGTCAACAGGATAATCATGCAATACTTCTGGGGTTGTTCTGCATTCCTGTTTGCTCTAGATTTTGTCATGTTTAGTCTGTTTGTGGAACAGCAAGATTTTTATATAGCTCAAAGTTTTTGCAAAGTTTACAGTGTGTCAAATGGATCCAAGAGGATTTCTCACCGATCTTGACTGCTGTGGGTGTCGACAAGAGGACCTGGTAAGGTCCCTCCCACTTTGGTGAGCTCCAATTCTTCCACTTGACGATCTTCACCCAGACCCAATCGCCTGGGGCTACTGTCACTTCCAACGGTTGATTTGGCTCTTTACCTGAAACAGAAAACTGCAAAAGATGTTTAGAGTTCAGCATACGTCCCATATATCTTGCTAGTGTACAGTCTGCTTCCTGGTCCGTGGGCATGAGAGATTTCCACTGAGGGGTATAGTATGCCCTCCCAAATATTATCTCAAAAGGAGTCAATCCTTTCGCATTTGGAACAGTTCTCATGCTCAACAGTGCCAGGGGCAGGCAGTACACCCAATTCTTCTGTGTATCTGACATCAACTTCCTAAGCTTGTTCTTTAAAATCCCATTGTGCCTCTCCACCAACCCTGCAGATTGAGGATGATATGCACAATGGTTTTTCAAAGAAATTCCAAAATATCTACTGAGTTGCTGTATAGTTTGATTTACGAAATGTGTGCCATTGTCACTGTAGATCCTTTCCGGTATACCAAATCTAGGAATAATTTCTTTAACCAGGGCCTTTGCAACCGTAGCTGCATCTGGATTTTTAGTCGGAAAGGCTTCCACCCATTTGGAAAACATATCTACAATGACAAGGCAGTAACGTTTATTTTCACATTTACTCAGTTCTATGAAATCCATACAAATAGTATGAAACAGATACGGTGGTGTAGGGAAACTCCCTTGCTTGGGCTTTAACTCCCCCTGTGCATGATGTTTGTTACAAGTGTGGCATGATTAACAAAATTTTTTTGTATAGTTTGTAAATCCGTATATAGTGAATACCCAGTTGACTAACTGTACCATCCCCGCTGTTGAGAAATGGCATTGCCCATGGCTCAACAAAGCTGCATATCTAAACAAATTAGATGGCAATATTGGTTTTCCTTCTTTGGAGATGTACAGTCCTTCCTTGAGGAGTGCTCCTTGCCTTACCCACTTTTGTTTTTCTGCCTGTATAGTAAGTGTTTGCATTGTTTTCAACATTTCTAAGTCTAAAATCTCAGAAGGTTGTAATTCCTCGTTCAAAAGAAATGCTTCTGAGGCTGCTTGCTTTGCAGCTGTGTCAGCTCTCGCATTGCCTTTTGAAATCCTATCCTGTTGCTTGGTATGAGCTATGCATTTACAAATAGCTACTTTCTGAGGTAACTGAATTGATTCTAACAAATCTAAAATAAACTGTGCATGATTAATCGGTTTGCCAGTAGATGTCACCATTCCTCGATTTTTCCACTGTTGCGCAAAAACATGTACAGTAAAAAAAGCATACTGGCTGTCTGTAAAAATGTTCACACATTTACCCTTTGCTAAGGTACATGCTCGTGTCAAGGCAATCAGTTCTGCTGCTTGTGCAGATAAGCTATGTGGTAAAAGTTTTGCTTCTATAATTTCAGTATCAGAAACTACTGCATATCCTGTTAGGTTCTGTCCTGTAGGACCCTTTCTGCATGAGCCGTCCACGTAATATGTCACCTCGGCATCATCCAAGGGAACATCCGTGAGATCTTTTCTGGGCATTGTCTTTTGCTCAATTACCTGCAGGCAGCTGTGCGGTGTGCCATCTGCAGGAGTTGGGAGCAAGGTAGATGGATTCAAAGTTGTACAACGTTCAATTGTCATGTGAGGTTGGCTCAACAAGATAATCATACAGGATAGATGCCTAGCAGGAGAAATATATGCTACCTTCTCTTGCAGTAAAATAATCGCGACTGCATGAGGCACTCTCAATGTGAGAGGGTGGAATAATACTACTGAGGCCGAAGCCTGCACTGCCATTGCGGCTGCAACTACTGCTTGTACACAGTGGGGCAAAGACCGCGCCACTGGGTCCAGTTGTGATGAATAGTAAGCAATGGGGCGTTGCTTGTCCCCATGCTGTTGTGTCAACACTGACGTCATATATCCTTGCTTACAATCTACAGTTTGGAAAAAACGTTTATGACAGTTTGGTAATCCTAAGACTAATGAGGATGCTATCAACTGTTTCAGTTTACAAAAAGCTAATTTTGCTTCTGGTGTCCATTGTATCAAATCTTGTGCTGCCATAGGCTTCTTAAAAATCAGGTTGGTTAATGGTGCAGATTCCAAAGCATAGCTTGGGATCCAGCTCCGACAAAAATGAGTTGTACCAAGAAAAGACATCATTTCCTTCTTGGTTGTGGGTTTTGGTGCTTGTAAGATCGCTATTTTTCTCTCTTCATCTAATGTCCTACCCTCTTTGGATATTACATATCCAAGGTACTTAACTTGTTTTCTCCAAAGCTGCAATTTATCTTTGCTTACTTTGTGTCCTTCAGCAGCTAAGAATTTCAATAATGCTATAGTGTCTTCCTTACAATCTTGCTGGGTGGGGGCTGCCAGCAGGATGTCATCAACATAAAGTAAAATCTGACTACCTTTCGGTGAGGTAAACCCCGCCAAGTTACTTGCCATCTCTTGTGAGAATACAGTTGGACTTTCACAATATCCCTGTGGTAGTCGTGCATATGTATACCGTTTCCCCTGAAATGCAAATGCAAACCAATACTGGCTGTCAGGGTGTATCGGTATTGAAAAGAACACATTGCTAATATCTACCACAGAAAAATATTTTTGTTGAGGCTTTAGATCATTCAATAGGGTGTGTGGATCTGGCACCGTGGGTGCCCTTGATATTACTGCGTCATTTACAGCTTGCAAATCTTGAACCATACGCCATTCTCCATTTGCTTTCTTAACTGGAAATAAGGGTGTGTTACATGGTGAATCAGGAGATTCCACCAGTATTCCTTCCTTAAGTAAAGCTGCTATGATAGGTTTAATACCTGCTTCTGCATCTTTTCTTAAGGGGTACTGCCTTTTTTGTGGTCTAAATGCTGACTTTGGCGTGATGGTAACTGGTCCTGCTGTACGAATAAGTCCTACATCTGATTTCCCTGTTGACCAGAGAGTCTCTGGTATGTCTAATAAAGCTTTTTCTTCCTCTTCTAATAAGAGTGCTTCTCAGCTGTCCTCGCTTGACTGCAAGTGTACAGCTGGGTGTGTCTGTGTTACCCAATTTTATTTCTGTCTTTGTACTTCTTGTTCTGACAGTTCTGATTCTGTCTGTTTTTCCCATTTTGTGACTTGTTCTCCTAGGTCGGCCCATTTCATATCCTTGTCCTTAGTTAAACTAACATGTGATAATTGATTTGATTTATACAGTGCAAAGAACTCCTGGGGCAATGAACAGCTAACTACACTGTTCCCTTTCATGTCCCAGTACAGATTACGCAATACTAATCTGTTTGCACGGTTTTTAAACAATTCTTGCTCATATTCTTTATCAGATCCTGGTGTATTACAATAATACAGAGTACAGTGCAACAGGTGTTGTATGTCAATGCAAAGGGAGGGGAACTTACTGATAGCTACATTCATTAACTCTTCAGTTATCGCCCCAGGACCGGTCGTAACCAAGTCCTGGCTGTACCAATAAAATGTTTCACCCTCCGATTGCACTGCAAAAGTATTCATTTGTCGCTGTGCTTCCATACCCTGCATGGTTGGAACTACTGCTATGCCAAATAGTTTCATAAGGTCTCTGCCCAAAAGGTTCACTGGGCATTTTGCAGAAACAACAATTTTGCTTTTCTGGGTTAATCCTGAAACAGGATCTGTTATTGCAATATTATGGGAGAGAGGCTCCCGATACAGCTGTCCATTAGCTGCTTTCACTAGTATGTAATCATGTGACTCTGAATTCTCCGGTAGTTTGGAGGGGTGTACCAGGGTTCGTGATGCCACTGAATCACACAGAAATTTGACTTCCCTCCCCTCTACCAGGAGTGTAACTTCCAGTTTCATGTTTGCCAAATAGAGCTCCAAGCTCAATAAGGCTAGGTCTAATATTTCATTGTCTTCACTATCGGTAGCTTCCTGCACTTCCTCTATTTCTCCTAACACATTCTCTGCTCTGTCTATCACATTCTCATTTGTCCTTTCTTCGTTATTCCTATCCAGTGATTCTTGACTATCATATAGTCAGTCCTCACCCTCTTCATTTTTATCCTCCATAGCTGCCTTTTTATTTTTCTTGCAATTTTTCGCTATATGTCCCTTTTTACCGCATTTGAAACATTCACCCCTTTTCTTTCGCCCTTTAAAGTCCTCTGATCACTGATCAGATTGTTTGTTTCCCTGGGCATTCTTCTTGCCCTTCTTCCCGGACTGTACTAAATAAACTTCTCTGTCTTCTACAGTAAATACTTGGGCTTTCTTTTTCTTTTTGTTATTAAAATGCCTTTTGGCATGCCTAGCATATTCAAGCAGTGACTGTAATCTGCTTGTGCGATGATCTACCACTAAGTTATTATCCTCTTTATCCAAAAATAATGCCTTTGAATTCGTATTTATTTGTTCCCTTCGGTTTGCTTCCTCAATCCACCTGTGTGCCTGAGGAATTCCTAATTTGCACTGTCTTTTTACCTGTCCTTTGGAATCAGTTTTGAGTTGTTTTAAAAGTTTGACAAGTGGGTATTTTTCTAGTTTACCATCAAATTCATATTTATTAACCCACTTCGTGTAGTACTTAATGTTATCGGCACGTCGTGACCGCATGTATTCCGCGTCTTCGGTTAACCGCGGATTTTGGGGTCGTTTTGTACATTTATTACCCATTTTGTCCTAACCTTATGAATGTTACGTAACCCTTCTTATTCTTAACGTGGTACCATGAAGATCTTATAGTCCCTTCAGACTACCTGCCTACTTATTCTGTTTCCCTGATTATGACAAGATAGCAATTTTTCTGTCCCTGGATTTACACAAAAATCCTGAATGAACAAATACAATCAAGTCCCTGATCTAAAACAGAAAAAAGTAGAATCACCTTACCTGAGCCTCAGCAATTGATCACCCCGGTCCGATTGAAACCTGCCCATCAGCCGCAGATCAGAAAGTGGCTGGCCTCTGTTTATACGACAATTCAGTCGGAGGTCTTTTCGAGCAAGAAGAACCATTTCGGTAACTTCTTCCGTACGGATTCAAGCCACCAGGCCTGTCTGATCCGGGATAACCGAGAGGTTTCTGGTCAATGAAGGACCAACTTGTCAAAGGAAAAATTAAAGATCAAAGCAGCCAAGGTTCAGTTAAGGTTCCTTTATTCTTTTACAAGGAGACAAAAATGCAGTTCAGAAATTTGTCTGACATTATACAGGAAATACTTCATTATTATACTGTTCTGTAAGCCATTGCCTTTTAAGCTGACGTAGTCAAATATAACTCTAAGCATTGTTCTAAAACAGGTGTTTACTAAGTTTTTCTGCTGATATAACAGTTATAAATGTTCCCATGAGAAAGTTTTCTCAAAAACAACGTGGCCTTGCTGACCACCGGTCTGTAATGATTTGGTGTTACAATTCGTGATTCTTTCTTACTTCGAGCACAAAGCATATACTGATTACAGCCTATAGTCTTATCTAGTTCCTCTACAGCTGCAGTGTTCACTCAACATGAACAAGGTTATTTGCTTAAGTCTAATAACATTTCAGAATACTGTATTGTTCTATTTTCCTAACGCTAGCAAAATCATATGTTTCTCAGTGTATGAACAAGGTCATTCACTGAGCTGACCAGAAGCAAAGTCAGAAAGTACATGCAATTATTTTCAAGTCTGTAGCAGAATAAATGTGTTAACCCTTTTAGGCTTCTAATGCAGCAAGCATAATGCTAAAACATATATGAATACATATTTTACTATATATGTGAATACATATTTTTCTTACAGTATCATTATTATCTTGGAATGTAAATAGCCTTACAGGTATAGAGAAAAAGAAAACAATACTGAATTATATTAAAAATGCTGAGTACAAATAGTAATGCTGAAGGAGACATATTTAGAAAGAAATGAGTATGTGAATTTGACAAAGAAAGGATTACTGAATGGATATTCAGCAGAGTACCATGGACAAAGGAAAACTTCAGTAGTAATACTGATTGTTAGAGGGGCTCCAATAGCGATTGAGAAGATAAAAAGACAATAATAGAAGATTTGTGGTAGTAATGGGCTATTGGGAAGGAGGAGGATTACACTGACATGTGTTTATATTCCACCAAAACCTGTTGTTATGGAGCTTAAGAAATTTTGGGGAGAAATAATCATCCTTCAGCAGGGAATATTATTTATAGGTGGGGACTTGAACTTGATTTGCAATGGTGAGGATTTATCATGGGGTCCAAGAAGAGAAAATACAATTAAAGAGTATATTTCTGAAGAAATTTATGAAAATATTTGGTATGAAAGACATGAATTCATTAGTAATAATTTGGAGAAAATGTATTATTTCCTCAAGGTACAATAACTGGGCTACACTGGATAGAAATTATTTTTTACAGGAATATATGGATTTAATTGAAAGCTTCAACATACATCCAATAACCATTTCAAATCACTCACAGATAAAAACTATGATAAAATGCAGGTTAATGAAGTAAAAATGAGACCCTGGTGTTTTCCCACGTACCCATTAAAGACAATAGAATTTAAGAAATTGTTAGTGGAAATTACTTTAGAGTTATTAGAGAAAGACAGAAATTTCTTCACATGGAATAGCTAGTGGGTGGGATAACATGACAATGGAGTATAAAAATATGGTCAAATAAAAGAGAAAGAAATATAGTTAAGAAGTAATAGGAATTATTTAGAGGGGCTGACAAAGATTAAATATTACAGAATGAGGAGAATCTCATAGAACAAGAAGAGGAGCAACTGCAGAATGCTAAAGAAAAAATAAGGGAATGTTTGGATAATATACATGAGATGTAGAGAGATTGCTATTAAGCAACTAGTTTTTGATAACTCCAGAACACAAAAACTTTTAGTGCAGCAACTTAGGCAAGAGAAAGTAGAAAGGGATGTTGTCAAATTTAGGGAGCTTATGACAAGAAAGTAAACATAAATCCTACAAAGGTATTAGATATTTCAAAAATTTTATGAACATTTGTATAAAGTAGATGTGGGAAAACAAGAAAGAGCACAAATGGAAACATTTATGGAAGACTTAAGTCAGGATTAGAGGAAGATGAGGCTCAGCAACTAATAGTTTAGATAGGAGGAGATGAGATAAAAACAGTGATGTATAATCAGTCTGCAGGGACATCTCGGGGGAAAATGGTATTCATGTGGAAGTTTAGAAGTTAGGAGGGAAGAAAGTGATAAAGATCTGGAAGATTTAGTTTAATAGTATTCTAAAAGAAGGAGAAGTTCCGGAATCTTGGGAGTAAGCTGTGGTGGCTGGATTACCCAAAGGGGGTAAAAACTCATCAGATCCAGCCTCATATAGACCCATTTCAGTTGTAAACCTTGATTATAAAGTGTTTATGCCAACACAAGCCAAAAGAATGGCAAGGGTGTTGCCAACATTGATAGATATGGATTATTGTGGTTCTGTGGAAGACAGGCAATGTGACAACATTAATAGAACAATGATGATCTATAGGGGAGCAGAATGAAAGAAAATACTGCTGTTGTTGGTGGGTCTTGTTGCAGAGAAAGCATTCAACAGAGTAAGCTGTGATTTTATGAGTAGAACAAAGGAAGCATTTGCATTTCCTAATACAATAATAAGGTTAATTAGGAGGATATGGATTGTGGACAAGAATTAAATTGGGAAGTTTCCTCACTGATAAGTTGTATTTGAACAGAAGAAGTCCTCCTATCCCATTGCTACTTTCTTTATATTTAGAGCCACTACCAAATAAAATAAGTGACTCAAAAATTCAAGGATACAGTTGGTCTGGTAATCAAGAAAAGGTGGCTTTATTTGCAAAATATATTATTTTATCACTTGACAAATCCAAAAAGGGACATCTCAGTGCTGTGGAACATTTTGGGACAGTTTCAAGTCTTTTCAAGATATAAAATTAATGAAGATAAAACAAAAGCCATAGACGTAAACTATATACCCACTCATGACTTGCTTCAGCAATATATGGGGACATGATGAGATAAAGTATTTAGGAGCATGGGTTAAAAAGTGTTCTGTTATGGCAGCTAAAGATGTGTGGGAAGAGACTAACAGAGAAAGTGGAAGCTCTTATTTATGGATATGGATAGTAACATATAAGTAGTGAAAATGTTTTTCAGTCCCTTTAATTATATATGCAGATTGGACACATTTTTTTTCAACTAAAGGAAAAGTTGTGGACAATAATTAATAAAGGGTTGAAGGAATTTATCTGGGAGAGAATCATGAAGTGGGTGGAGTTCAAGAAATAGAGAGAGTGGGGTTTTGGATGCAGAATCTTAACAAAACAATAGCCACCATACAGAATATTATATTCATCAATTTGCAGAAATTATTCTAAAAGCTAAGGAAACAGATAAAGAAAGGAGATTTTTGCCAGTAAGGATGACTGCAAATAGGGATATAGAAAATAGGCAAGAAGAAACTGAAAGTTACTGGAGAAAATTGGCAAAGGAACCAAGGTCTTGGGAGCAAATAATTAGATAGGGAAAGGGTGAGATGAGGCCAAAAAGAAGAAGTTTGGATGGTAGGTTAGAGACTTCCCTGTCTATCAGGGACTGATATCAGAATATAGGCAAAGAGAACAGGACAGGGAAATCCTACGTAAAATACCTGCTCTGGTAGATGTTTTCGTTGATTATAGAAAAGAAGCTGCTCCTAAAAAGGGATAATTAATAGGACATATATACATATTGCAGGATAACTGCAAGAATCAATCAGAGAAGGTTAGAAAAGATTGGGAAGAGACACTGGAAAAGCAATTTA
This sequence comes from Protopterus annectens, assembly GCF_019279795.1. NCBI lineage: Eukaryota > Metazoa > Chordata > Ceratodontiformes > Protopteridae > Protopterus > Protopterus annectens. The sequence goes on from NC_056744.1 coordinate 1,762,075,923, forward strand.
CAAGAAAAAATATGCAGCAACTACTTACACAGTCCCCTCTAGATGGGAGGACATGGATCACAGACTACTGTAAAAATTGACTCTAAGAGATTTGGTCCCATTGACTAACATTGCCAAAAATGGGCATGGGTATTCGTCGCTGATAAGGGAGGGGTGAGGATCTAAACCATGCTAATGGTTGGAGGGGTCTCTGCACTTCTACTGGCTAGAGTCTGCCCACCTTAAAGCCCAGCCTGGTCAATAAGCTACTGTCTGGCTGATGTCCAGTTACCCAGCTTGAGATAGCTTTGTTTAAAGAAAGCTGGAAGTAAAACCAGTCAACTTGCCAAACATGAACTAGGGATTGCTACACTCAATACAGGTTCACTGACAAGATACAGCCTGAAGTGGATGACATGATGGTAGAGTTCCTTTGTATCCAGGAAACAAGATGGAAGGGAAGGGCATCAAAGCCACTTGGCTTGGGGGTCCAGAGTCTTCTACTTGGAGAGAGGACAGACTAGAATTGGTGTGGGAATTGTGATGAGGGACAGCCTACAGAAGACAGTGAGGAATGTCATGACTCATGGAAATCAGACTCCATTATAATGATAGGGCACTATTCATAATCTCAGCCTATGTCTGACAGCAGAGCTGTGATACCAAGGAAAATAGTGCATTTAAGCAGAAAATGCAAGATTTACTAGGTAAAGCAGACAACATGAGTTGGGGATGATAATGGGTGTCCCAAATGTTCATATCAGGACAGACTGCCTCCTACATGGGTCACTGAGGGTGGAGCAACAGGAATAAAGAAGGAGTGGCCATTCTAGACTTCTGTCTGGAAAATGGTTTGATAGTGGCCAACACGTGGTTCAGCAACTGAAACAGTCCTAAGATCACATACAAGAGTGGCCAACATGCCACTGAAATAGAATTCCTCCTAGGAAAAGGGCAGGGAGGCAGAATCAGCAATTGCAAAGTTAGCCCCAGTGAAACAGTCAATCCACAGCATAAACCACTGTTGGCCACAATCACCTGCAAGCAGTGGTCAGAGAAGTCTCTAAGGCAAGCAAAATCAGCAATTGCAAAGTTAGCCCCAGTGAAACAGTCAACCCACAGCATAAACCACTGTTGGCCACAATCACCTGCAAGCAGTGGCCAGAGAAGTCTCTAAGGTCAAAAGAAACTATTCTTAAGACTTGCAAGTTGACTGAAATGAAAGCACAAAAGCACAAGGAAATACTCTGGGCTCTAGCGCCACAGGAAGAAGAGAAAATAGGTGGATTTGTATAAGACTGGGAGCAACTTAACTTAGCATGAGTGAGAACTATAGAACATAATTGTGGCTGAGCTAAGTATGGAAATAAAGTGTATAAGGAAAGCTGGTGGTGGAATAAGTCCAGGAAGATATCAAAAGAAAGAAGGAGTGCAGGAAAATGTGGGAATGTGGGAGATAGAAAAGATGACCAGCCCAGAAATACTGGTTGGCCAACAAAGACGCTAAGCAAGTAGTCACAATAGCAAACAAGGCATCACAAGCACTGTACCAGCTTATGGAAAGGAATATAGCAGATGGTGAAAAAAACTATCAGGTTGCAAAGCAAAGGCAGGAAAAGAAGATAGTCATCAGTCACCCTTCATGCTGGATGTCAGCAACAAAACCAGACATCAACACAAGATGGAAGGAATGTTTCCAGCATCTTCTGAATGAAGAAAACTCCACAGAAGGTGTACTGCCCTTAACACTTTCTACAATGAAGGAGGAGGAAGAGCCCACCATAGAAGAAGTAAGAACTGCCCTAAGGAAAATGAAGTCACGAAAAGCCGCAGGCTTAGATGAGGTCATGGCAAATATAAGCAAGATGTTGGGTAAGTTAGGGGAGAAATGACTTTGGAGGGTACTCATAGTAGTATGGAGGGCTAGGCATATCCTAGATGTCTGGAGAATAAACATTCTTGTGCCAGTGTACAAGAACAAAGGGGCCATTCACAGAATACAGGTATTAAACTCCTGTTGCACTACATGAAAGTGCTGGAGAATGTGATTGATAAGCAATTCAGATTCTGATAAGGATGCAGCACAATCAAGCCAATGCCTGCAGTGAGACAGATGAGGAAAGAGTCCAACTGGGCATTCCTAGACTTGGAGAAAACAGATGACAAGGTCCTAAGAAAGCTGATTTGAGTAGTCATGTAATGGTTTTGAAGTCCTGGAAATGATAGAATTAGTGCAGGCTATGTACAAGAAGCAATGACACAAGTACAAACAGTGTTCTGGTTCACAGAGGGGTTCCCAGTGGGAGTGAGTGTACATCAGGGTTGAGCTCTAAGCCCACTGCTGTTCATACTGATGATGGACTACATTAGCAAACAAGTCAGCGGGGACAGATCAACAAAGCTGCTGTATGCAGATAATGTGGCATTACAACCAGAAATTGAAAAAGAACTTCAGCAAATGATAGGGGAAATGAATGCAAAATTGGAGGGAGACGAGATGGAACTGAATACAGATAAATACAGTTGTTATTATGGCAAAAGGGGGAATCCAGAAGAAACTGAAAAGTGAAATAGACGGGAAACTAATGAAACAGGTCAACAGCTTTTAGGAGCTGGGAGGGGTGGTTGTGGAGAGTGGGAAGTCTTAATGAGAAGGTCAAAGATAGAATCATATATGCGACCAAATAGAACAGTGTGTCAGAGATATTGTGTGAGAAACGAATGCCAACAAAGATGAAATGTAAGGTGTACAAAACAGTGGTGCGACCACTACTATATGTTACAGAAACCTGAGCAGAGAAGGCACAGCAGTTGTTGAGATGGAGATGAAGTGCTTGAAACAGGTGCTAGGATGGACATTGTGGGACAACTGAAGAAACAATGACATCAGAGCAGAAGTTAAAGTAGCTCCATGAGAAGGTCAATGAGAACATAATGTGGTGGTTTGGGCACATGTGCAGGAAAGCAGAAGATAATCTAGTGAAGAAGATTTGGAAGAGACAGGAAGAAGGCAAGAGGAAATGAGGGCACCCAGCAAAAAGATGTGTGGATTGTGTGAGAGAAGATTGCAACAGTCAGGCGTGACTGTTTAAGCAGGTAGGAAAATGGCAATGAGTCAAGAGAGATGGCAACAATTGATGCAGCACCCCTACTCCATATACAAAATGGTTAAAATGGGGGGAATGGTGATGATGATAGTGACTCGATACACACCTCTGCTGTTTTGGAAACCCTGCCATATTACTTGGTCACTATACTGGCTTTAAACCATCTGCCGAGACTGCTCTCACTGTAACTGTAATTTCATTATTGCTGATATTATTCATTTGTCTTGCAAGTCCTCTGTTGTGTAAGCTGACCAAGACACAATAACTTCAGTCTTCAACTGAAATTCTGCATTTGTGTTAACTGATTTGGAGCTGTCAAGCCACTTTACAGCACTTGTGTACCTACTGCTGCGTATACTGTACCACCGTACTTCACATCTAACCCCACTTCATGTTTTGCACTTTTATCTCTGTTGTCCTGTCTTACTTCACTAGAAAACCTTATCTCCTCTTCTACTTAATAAATAATATAACCCCCTCCATACTGCAGTCTTCATCAGTGTACTCCTTACACACCAGACACTATGAGCCATAAAGTCACAGTCTCCCTCACCATCTGTAGCTAGCCTGATAGTACTAGACACATTGATGCAATGGAACGGCTGCATTATGTTTGCTAACAACCATTTGATTCTTCCACTGGATGAATCTGCATGCTAGAGGTGAAACATTAACTAATGGAGACCAGCCTCTCATTCAGATTTATTAGCTGTGCCTACCAGGTTGTCTGTATTGACACCCACCTCATACAATCATGCCCAAATTCTCCTAAATCATCAAATAACCTATCTTACTCTAAGGTACTTAAGAAATTCTTGCCTGCAAGATATAGGTTGGGTGTACAAGATACTCAGTGTTACACTTACAAGCAAACAGCATCTCTATACCCAAAAGCAGAAGAGAAAAAAGGGGATTCACTGCTGGCAGGATAGCACCCTTAACTCATCTGGTAACGTATTATTCAGAGATGAATTCATACAGAAAGTGCACCATTCACCAGGCTGGGCAAGAAAAAGCTGATGATAAGCTGTCTCTTAGATGTCCGGATCTGCCATGTCACTTGAGCCAACATCTGCCATGTCACTTGAGCCATCAAGTCCCTTGGATGAAGGGACTTGACAGTTCAATTTCCTTGGGTGAAGGCGCTTAAACAGTCAAGTCCCTTCACCTAAAGTACATATATGGCTTGGTCACTCTGCATATAGGCATGAACAACTTGACACATGCCTCCTTGGATCATATGAAGAAGAATATAATGAAGCTCTCAGTGTCAGCTGCTGAGGTTGGTATGAAACTAGTCTTGATGAGTATCTTACCAGCACCAAGAATGATGCCACAATGCAAATGAAAGATACTTGATTTTAACTATTGGCTTAGTTACTGGTGTCATTCTAAGGTGATACTTTTTTTTTTTTTTTTTTACTTTTCCTTAGACAACTGCTACTTGTCACCCAAACCTAGACAACTAGTTTATGTTGAGGTTTGGAGAACTACTACAGTCATCCCACTCCACAAGGAAGGAGCCACCACTGACCCTGAAAACTACAGACCTATGAGCACTACCTGCCTAATCTGTAAAACAATGAAGCACATCATTATGGAACTCATTACCAAGGACATCAGCAGTCTAAAATCCCATGACCCAAACCAGTATGAATTTGTTAAAGGTAGATCCTGCCTCCTAACCTTGGTGGACTTCTTTAAACAAGTCAGTGACGCAATGGATGCAAGAAAATCAGTTCACACCGCTTACCTCAATCTGGTCAGGGCTTTTGATACCAAAACACATTCTGGTATTACTGAGAAGGTAATTAGACTAAATGTAAATGCCTATGTTACCTACTAGGTACCAAAATGGCTTTCTGCTAGGGCCCGATCTATTGTGGGGGTAAAACTCTCATTAAAGATGGTTGTCACTAGTGGTATCCCTCAGAGATAACTTCTTTGGCCACTTCTCTTTGGTATTTATTTCTCTGATGTCAAGGCCAATGCCAAGGACCTGTGGATAAACAAGTCTGTGAATAACTGTAAACTCAGAGTGGTCACAAACTCTCCAGCTAACTTCCAGAGTCTTCGGAGGGGCTTAATCTAACAAAACAAGTGGTGCACAGACTATGGCCTTAAGTTAAGTGCCAGGAAATGTAGTTTTGTGTCCTTTGGCAAATATGAACATCCATGCTGCTAGCAAATAGATGATACTCCTTTGAAAGCTGATACAGTCATTAGTGAACTGTATACATTCATTAACAATGATCTGTGTTTTCACCACATGTACTCACTGTCATTAGGAAATGCTTTTGTCTAGCCAGACTGATTACCATGAAGTCATCACCCCCTCTACTCCTCCCTCTTCAGATCCATAATACAGTATAATGCCCTTTTCAGTATGTACTAGTCTAAACATATGACATAACTCAAAAACTGCAGTGTTTCCTCTCTAAGTCATAAATCATGAGAACATCTTGTTTTACACAGACTGGTTTATGGCACATTTGTTTTCTTTTTCAAACACTCACTGAGGTAAAAAAAAATCCTTGAAGGATTAGTCTTATGTAACTATGCATCTGCAAAACAAATGGCATCCTAAATACCCACTCAAAGTAGATAAACTTCCACTGCAGCATGAATAGGACCTGCGGCCGAGAGATAATCTCTCTCAAAGAATCCCTAATTTATGTGATAGACTTCCCTTACATATAAAGTAAAGTGTCTCCCTAACTCTCTTTAAGTATAACCAGGATGAATGGATGGGAAACCATAAAGTCACTAATGGGCTTGGCCCTCAAACTCTCATTGAAAGAGAATAAAATTACATAGTAGTAGTTATTCATATCATAGAGTGCTGACAAATTTGGATGCTAAAGCTAGGCTACAACTGATCTACCAGCTTAGTATTAACCTATGAACGTATGGCTGTGTTACCAGTTGCCTTACCTCTCCAGTCTATGTACTACAATGTGTTACTGTTTATATTTACTATATAATTATATAATCAATGTTCTTAAACTGTTACCAACTGCCTTACTGCTTCAATGCATGTTTTTCAATATGTTACTATTTGCATTTTTTATTTAATCTATGTATATTTTGCCAGTTTGATGTGTTCTGACTGAAAAGGGTTTTGTGATGTGTTCACCTACATAGTTAACAAACAACTATATTCTGAAATGAGCAGTTTAGCTAACAGATTAGAATGCCAAGGGTTCATTTTGTCAGCAAAGACATGTAAGTGGGTTGGTGCTAAAGGTGGGAGTGTGTGTGTGTGTGTGTGTGTGTGTGTGTGTGTGTGTGTGTATGTGTGCGCGTGCGTGTGTGTGTGTGTGTGTATTTGCAGGCTAGAGACAGAGGGTTAAGTCAGGGGATAGATTTTAGGTGTATTTGTGTGAGCATTTGTGGATTAGGATTAAAGTTATGGTAAGTAAGGAGTTATGTGTATTGTTGTTCATGTGTGTGCCTGTTGCGTGTCATGTGTGTCCAAGCAGTTTTGTGTAGCGGTAGTATATTGTTGCCCATGTGTGTGCCTGTTTGCATGTGGTGTGTTTCCATGCAGTCTTGTATAGCGGTAGTGTATCATGTATTGTTGTCTGTGTGTGTGCCTGTTTGCATGTGGTGTTTGTCCATGCAGCCTTGTGTAGTAATAGTATATCATGTATTGTTGTCTGTGTGTGTGCCTGTTTGGATATGGTGTGTGTCTAAGCAGTCTTGTGTAGTGGTATGTATCATGTATTGTTGTCTGTTTGTGCTCCTGTTTGCGTGTGGTGTGTGTTCAAGCAATCTTGTGTAGTGGTAGTGTATCCTGTATTGTTGACTGTGTGTGTGCCTGTTTGCATGTGGTGTGTGTCCAAGCAGTCTTGTGTAGTGGTAGTGTATCATGTATTGTTGTCTGTGTGTGTGCCTGTTTGCATGTGGTGTGTGTCCAAGCAGTCTTGTGTAGGGGTATGTATCATGTATTGTTGTCCATTCATGCTCCTGTTTGTATGTGGTGTGTGTTCAAGCAGTCTTGTGTAGTGGGAGTGTATCGTGTATTGTTGTCCATGTGTGTGCATGTCTGGGTGTGGTGTGTGTCCAAGCAGTCTTGTGTAGCGGTAGTGTATCGTGTATTGTTGTCCATGTGTGTGCCTGTTTGTGTGAGGTGTGTGTACAAGCAGTCTTGTGTATCGGTAGTGTACCATGTATTGTTGTCTGTGTGTGTGACTGTTTGTGTATGGTATGTGTCCAAGCAGTCTTGTGTAACGGTAGTGTACTGTGCATTGTTTTTCATGTGTGTGTGCCTGTTTGAGTGTGGTGTGTGTCCAAGCAGTCTTGTGTAGTGGCAGTATATCATACATTGTTGTCCGTGTGTGTGTGCCTGTTTGTGTGTGGTGTGTGTCCAAGCAGTCTTGTGTAGGGGTAGTGTACCATGTACTGTTGTCCATTTGTGTGCATGCATGTGGTGTGTGTCCAAGCAGTCTTGTGCAGCAGTACTGCATTGTGTATTGTTGTTCGTGTGTGTGCCTGTTTACATGTCTTGTGTGTCCAAGCAGTCTTGTGTAGTGGTAGTGTATTGTGTATTGCTGTCTGTGTGTGTGCCTGTTTGCATGTGGTGTGTGTCCAAGCAGTCTTGTATAGAGGTATGTATCATGTATTGTTGTTCATGTGTGTACCTGTTGGCATGTGGTGCATGTCCAAGAAGTCTTGTGTAGCAGTAGTGTATTGTGTATTGTTTTCCACATGTGTGTGACTGTTTGCGTGTTGTGTGTGTCCAAGCAGTCTAGTGTAGCGATAGTGCATCATGTATTATTGTCCGTGTGTGTGCTTGTTTGCATGTGGTGTGTGTCCAAGCAGTCTTGTGTAGCAGTAGTGTATCACATAATGTTGCCTGTGTGTGCTTGTTTGCATGTGGTGAGTGTCTAAGCAGTTTTGTGTAGTGGTAGTGTATCATGTATTGTTGTCTCTGCGTGCATGTTTGCTTGTGGTGTGTGTCAAAGCAGTCTTATGTAGTGGTAGTGTATCGTGTATTGTTGTCTGTGTGTGTGTGTGCCTGTTTGCATGTAGTGTGTGTCCAAGCAGTCTTGGGTAGAGGTATGTATCATTTATTGTTGTCCGTGTGTGTGCCTGTTTGTATGTGGTGTGTGTCCAAGCAGTCTTGTGTAGCAGCAGTGAATCGTGTATTGTCCATGTGTGTGCCTGTTTGTGTACTGTGTGTGTCCAAGCATTCTTGTGTGGTAGTACTGCATGGGAAGTGTTTTTCTAAGGGAAAATGTAGGGATGGGGTGAGGGGCACAGACACTGGAAAAAACCCAATGGTGGCAAGTTCCCAACAGTAAATGCAGTCTTCAAGGACAGCAATGACAATGAACAAAAGGGAAAGAAATGCATAAGACTGGGAAATATATAGAGAATGCAGGAAGTCAGTTAAGGACCAATAAGAGAGTTTAATAGGAATCACAAAACTAAAACAAACTATAAATTAAAATAAAAATTGAAGCACAGATAAAAATATGCAATATTGCAATGTTTGTGAACAAAGTCTTCTTCTCTTTCTGCTGTTCCCATTAGGGGTCGCCACAGCGGATCATCTGTTCCATTTCTTCCTGTCCTCTGCATCTTGCTGTGTCACACCAGCCACCTGCATGTCCTCACTCACCACATCCATAAACCTAATCTTAGACCTTCCTCTTTTCCTCTTACCTGGCAGCTCCATCCTTAGCATCCTTTTCCCGATATACCCAGCATCCCTCCTCAGCACATGTCCAAACCAATGCAACACTTAAAGAAATCCCAATCCTTCATTGCCACACGCTCCAGGGATCTAAACCTGGTCATCACAATGAACAAAACATGCTGGAGGGATAGGTTCCTGACCCAGAGACTCCCCATACTCTGGAATAGACTGCCCATACATGTCAAGCTGAGCGCCTCTTTGGCCCTCTTCAAAAGGAATTGCATGTGAGATAGGAACTTCACCCTGGGGATCATGTCAGTCGCCCTGCTAGACAGGGGACCAGAGAAGTAAATATTCTGGGAAGAAATAGCCAGGGAATTGTTATGGCTAGGCTTGTATAGGCCCTAGGGCCGATAACCTATTACCAACCTATGAACCTATGAAAATACTTAAACTTCTTTGTATGATGTAGCTGCAGCCCCACCTCCCCCAGTATGGAGAGAATAATTCACTATTTTCTGGAAGGAAACTACTACCTCTGATTTGCAGGTGCTGTTTTTCATCGCATCTACTCCACATTTAGCCATTAACTGCACCACTGCACCACTGCACACTGATGATTACAATTGCTTGAGGTTAACAGAACAATATCATCTGCAAACAACAAAAATGTATCCTCAAGACCCCCCCAGACTGGATACTGTTCAAACTTTGGCTGCATCGTGATATCCTGAGTATGAAAATCACAAATAGGAGGACAGACAAGACACACCCTTCTAAGCTCACCTTAGGCACATTCTGCTTAATGCTAAGAATGTGAAACAGAGATTTTATATAGAAGGACCAAATGGAATGCAGTAGCAGTATCTGTGGGATCCCACACTGATACAGGACGTCTCACAAAGCATTCCAAGGTACATGGTCAGGTTATTATTAATATTATTATTATTACTGAAAGGAAAACATCTATTACCATGCTTGGCTATATCAGTTTTCAGTTTACTGTGTTGTAGAAGCAGAGTCCAGAGATACATAAGCACTGGGTAATGACTGTATCTTATTGTCATAAAATCAGAAAAATTAATTTACAGCATGCAATTCTTCAAATGTACCACAGGATGGCAGCATTTTCCTTACTTTCAAAACTATCTGTTGTCCTCATGTGGTGTATAGCATGTATTACATTTTGACTTTATTAAAGCTATGAGTTGAAAAAGTACTGGATATGTGGTCCGTTCCTTATCATCTAAAATGTGTGCCATTCTCTTGTTCCTATAACTATAGTATATTGTTATTAAAAGTTAACCTTAGCTGGTACACATTGTAAAGATAAACATTATACTCTTCATCACCAGTAATGCTGCAGGTGCTTGGTGTTAAAGTATAAATGACTTCAAGTTATTTAACAACTGTAACGACTTTTAACAAGAAATCCAAATTTCAGTAGAAACAGCAGTAGCAGCAGAGGACATGATTCAGTACTTCTCTTTTGGATATTATCTTACAGAAACCTGAGCTAACACATACCTCTCAACCCCTCAGTGCAAGAAATCTGGACAAGGACTAACAAAATGGGGGGACAAAGGCCTAAAAATAGGAACATATTTTAAATATTACTCTTATAAGCTTAGTAAGTTGCTAGAGTAACAGGATTTGTTTTAACAGACATTTTCTGAAGGATTTGAAGTCTGAAACTCAAATGTATGTCATTATTTAATGACTTCAGTCCTCAGATCATCACAATAATTTGTCAGAAAAACACAGATTTTATGAGGAACAGACCAAAAATACGAACCAAAAATCTGGACATTCTGCGAAAATCTGTACAGTTACCAGCTTGTGGAAGGGTGTTCAGAAAAATCATACAGGGAAAATGTCAAATGTATTTCAAAGTTGGCAACTTATTTAATACCAGTCCTTTAATAACTAAAATACAGCACTGTTTTTCTTATGAATTATCACAGTATGAAATTTTAGTGTAACCCCCCTCCCAAAAAAAAAGTCTGTCTTCAGAGCTTCTGTGGTGGTCACATACCAATCTGTGTCTTTCGACCCATCTTTAGGGTAGTCTTTCCTTTACAGTTTAGGCATATATACCCCATCATTCCCTACACCTCAAAGATCACATAGTTTCTTACTACCTTTCTCCTGACAGCTGGCTTAAGGTACCTGAAAGTACTTGAGTGTGGATTGTACTGCAGTGCAATGGTTATGGCACAGTCCTTCTCATTGATTTGTTCTACAGACTGATATTATGACCTATTTGCAAATAGCTCTCTGCTCTAAGAAGACCATGCTACTCCATAATTACACATTACACAGCAATGATACCCCAGTACTTCTTTCCAGTCAGAGGTTAACTAGTATCTTCTTCACGGCTCTAAGGCTGCTGAACAAAAAAAGAAAAAGGAGTGTTGGGAGCACAGTGGACCCATTAGGTCTGAGTTAATGGAATGCAGGTATGTCGTTCCAGCTGTAAAGCCACAGACACAGATATTAGGTTATTAATCCCTAGACTATAACAAGCTTAGCCAGTAACCAGAGGAAAGAATCAAACCCAGGACCTTGTATGTGTGAGGTAAAAACATTAACCATTATACCATCCTCCTCACCACTTTGCTGTGAATGGAGGATGTGCAGCCATGTACCCATAATACAATATAAGGAAAATAATATATTGTAAACCTTACAAGTAAGCTGCACAGTGGCTCAAAGAAGGACATCCTGTGAGCTGCCTCATATAAGAGGGAAACAGTATTAAAGCCATGTCCACAACAGAATCCTACCAGAAGAAAGAAGAATATCCATCCCTCCACAACCCCTTTTTCCCATTTTTGCACATGCGGCCATGTTGTCATTCCCAGAAAGCAATCCAGTACTGTTAGGAGCCTTGGTTGTTACAGGAGTACAACCAGAAAGGGACAAGATACAAATGTAAGGTTTCTGCATGGTGCCATTGTGAGAAAGGACAGCAGGGCCACGGTAAGTGCCCCTATAGTAGAGATGCATATCACTGCCCATCTAGGTGCTAATGGCTTAGACAAGAATAATACAAATGTAGCAGTAGGAGAGGATTATCTATTAAGTGGGGAATTTAAAAATCACATGCAGTATTCTTCTCAGCAGTGTTACTGGCATTAGAAAAAAGCACACTTATAATGCATCCCAAAGCTGGGTTTAACATTTTCTTAAGAAAATATAGCAGAGATCAAGGATTTGGCTTCAATGGCAACTCTAATGTGATAGAGAGAAATGCATTCCTGTGCTAACAAGATAGCTTACTTCTCTCTTCATCAGGAGGTAAACACCTGCAAAAAAGTAGCTGGGAGTGTTGGGTGGTCAAAAATGCATGGAAATTTAGTTTTTTCTCAAAACAGTAAATATGGTGTATCATTAGTGCAAGTAATGCCACATAACTGATACAGTTATAGAACAAGATATTATTACATCTTTTAAGAGTTAACAGGACTGAGGGAATCCTTCAGACGACAGGGACAGAAGAAAAGCACGTGGTCATCCAAGGTTTACAACTTTCATCACTACACTAAAAGCACTGACAGCACACTTAAAAAACCTGGTTGTCTGGATGCAGAGTGGATAGCTGGACATTGTCACAGTCATACAGGCATGTGCACTGAGAATTACAGCTGGGATGTCACGTCAGTATATCAGGGTACACACAGAACTGAGGTTTAGGACAATAAATCACACAGTCATACAGCCATGTACACTGAGAATTACAGCTGGGATGTCACGTCAGTATATCAGGGTACACACAGAACTGAGGTTTAGGACAATAAATCACACAGTCATACAGCCATGTACACTGAGAATTACAGCTGATGTCAGTATATCAGCATACACGGAACTGAGATGCAGGACAATGAATCACACAGTCATTCAGGCATGTACACTGAGAATTACAGCTGGGATGTCAGTATATCAGCATACACGGAACTGAGATGCAGGACAATGAATCACACAGTCATTCAGGCATGTACACTGAGAATTACAGCTGGGATGTCAGTATATCAGGGTACACACAGAACTGAGATGTAGGCCAACGAATCATACAGTCATACAGGCATGTTCACTTAGAATTACAGATGGGATGTCAGTATATCAGGGTACACACAGAAAGGAGATGTAGGGCAATGTGTCACACAGTCACACAGACATGTACATTGAGATTACAGCTGGGATGTCAGTATATCAGCGTACACATAGAACTGAAATGTAGGACAATGAATCACACAGTCATACAGGCATGTACACTGAGAATTACAGCTGATGTCAGTATATCAGCATACACGGAACTGAGATGCAGGACAATGAATCACACAGTCATTCAGGCATGTACACTGAGAATTACAGCTGGGATGTCAGTATATCAGGGTACACACAGAACTGAGGTGAGGTTTAGGACAATAAATCACACAGTCATACAGGCATGTACACTGAGAATTACAGCTGGTATATCACTGTATCAGCGTACACACAGAACTGATATGTAGGACAATGAATCACACAGTCATACAGGCATGTACACTGAGAATTGCAGCTGGGATGTCAGTATATCAGGGTACACACAGAAATGAAATGGCTGATATGTCATTAAATCAGGGTACACACAGAACGGAGATGTAGGATAATGGATCACACAGTCATACAGGCATGTAGACTGAGAATTACAGTTGGGATGTTAGTATATCAGCGTACACATAGAACTAAAATGTAGGACAATGAATCACACAGTCATACAGGAATGTATACTGAGCATTACAGCTGGGATGTCATTATATCAGGGTACACACAGAACTGAGGTGTAGGACAATAAATTACAAAGTCATACAGGCATGTACACTGAGAATTACAGCTGGGATGTCAGTATATCAGGGTACACACAGAACTGAGGTATAGGACAATAAATCACACAGTCATACAGGCATGTACACTGAGCATTACAGCTGTGATGTCAGTACATCAGGGTACACACAGAACTGAAGTGTAGGACAATAAATCACACAGTCATACAGGCATGTACACTCAGAATTACAGCTAGGATGTCAGTATATCGGTACACACAGAACTGAGGTGTAGAACAATAAATCACACAGTCATATAGGCATGTACACTGAGCATTACAGCTGTGATGTCAGTATATCAGGGTACACAAAACTGAGGTGTAGGACAATAAATTACAGTCATGCAGGCATGTACACTGAGAATTACAGCTGGGATGTCAGTATATCAGGGTACACACAGAACTGAGGTGTAGGACAATAAATCAGACAGTCATACAGGCATGTACACTGAGAATTACAGTTGGGATTTCAGTATATCAGGGTACAAACAGAACTGAGGTGTAGGACAATAAATCAGACAGTCATACAGGCATGTACACTGAGAATTACAGCTGGGATGTCAGTATATCAGGGTACACACAGAAATGAGATATAGGACAATGAATCACGCAGTCATACAAGCATATACACTGAGAATTACAACTGGGATGTCAGTATATCAGGGTACACATGCAGCTGAGATGTAGGATAATGAATCACAGTCATGCAATCATGTACACTGTGAATTACAGCTGGGATATCAGTATATTATATCAGGGTACACACATAAATGAGATGTAGGGCAATGAATCACGGACCTAGTCTAGAAGTGTGCACACTCAAATTCATATAACTGAATGCGTAAATCTGCAAAACTCTTTACAAACAAAGACCCATGTACTTCCCCCTCTTAATATACGTACCTCTGTGGTCTCCAAACCTCAGGGATATTTATATTTTTCTTCAGTGAACTGCCTATTTAGTCACTCATTATTGACCAAACAGGCTAATTGGAAAGGAGCCAAAGTTCAGAGTTTTGTAAATGGGTACTGTTGATTTGATAGTTGAGTGACATGGTGCCACATACTCCACTGCATGCAAGGTTTCACCTAGCCGTGTCGGTACCAGAAAACTGGCTGGGAGATGGGGGAGGGGCATGGGCAGTCAGACTTTTTGAAAGGAGGGAGGGAGTGACAATATATTCTGCCATGTTGACTCCCATGGATGCTAGGGGAGCTAGAAATAAGAAACATCTGGCAGTTATCACACAGTATTTATGGCAAGCACATGACTGTTCTCCGTTAATAATGACACATCAAGAGGGTGCATCACAGAGGGTTGGAAGCTGGTATGCCGTTACAAGAAAATATATCCTTGGAGCACAGCAGCTCTGTGGGTGCATTATTGAACCTTCACTCCTTCAGGGAATAAACAAAGCACAATGGACAATTTATGGTATCCCTCATTTTGTGCGAACTATTGGAGGGGGCCTTAACTATTTTAAGGTACACACCTACACAGCATACCAAGGTATGAATTACACATGAGAGACCAAGACAAAATGAAAAGAAAGGAATGGAATCAGCAGAGCTGCTGAGCATGTGATAGTAAGCATTATGAATCCTGCGGCGGACAAGAACCAGTAACATAAACAGTGGAGGTTACTTACAGTCTTCTGACTGCAAAGAACAATAAGGCAGGAAAATGATGGTGAAAAAACTTTGCTACTAGGGTTCTGGATGTATGAATATGGCAGATACAACTGGGGCATCTTTACTTCAGTGATATCTAGAAGAAGGAGGAGAGTCATAATCAGTACACTTCAAAGGGCAGGCCTGAAGCAACTGGAAAGTGACCACCATTCTGCACAGATCACACTCCCTGCTATTTTAAAGCCCACTTCTGCAAACCAGAAACTTGGCTGAGGCACTGTCAAGAGACATCCATCCATCCAAAACCCCTTTTTCCCATTTTTTGCACATGGGGTTGGGGTGTCACTTCAACATTGACAATCACTCCCTACACCTAAACTTCCCCTTCTACTCCCTAAACCTAAAGCTTCCCTCCCACTCCCTAAACCTAAAACTCTCCTACCACTTCCTAACCCTACAGTTCCCCTCTCACTCCCTAAACCTCCAACTCCCTAAACATAAAACTCCCCTCCCACTCCCTAAACCTAACATTTCCCTTCCATTCTCTATCCCTAAAGCTCCTTTCCCACTCTCTAAACCTAAATAAACCTAAACCTCCCCTCCCACGCCCTAACCCTAAACCTCCCCTTCCACTCCCTAACCCTAAACCTCCCCTCCCACTCCCTAACCCTAAACATCTCCTCTCATTCCCTACACCTAAACTTCCCTCCCACTCTCTAAACCTAAATAAACCTAAACCTCCCCTCCCACTCCCTAACCCTAAACCTCCCCTCCCACTCCCTAACCCTAAACCTCCCACTCCCTAACCCTAAACCTCCCCTCCCACTCCCTAACCCTAAACCTCCCCTCCCACTCCCTAACCCTAAACATCTCCTCTCATTCCCTAACCCTAAACTCCCCTCCCACTCCCTAACCCTAAACTCCCCTCCCTCTCCCTAACCCTAAACTCCCCTCCCACTCCCTAACCCTAAACTCCCCTCCCACTCCCTAACCCTAAACCTCCCCTCCCACTCCCTAACCCTAAACCTCCCCTCCCACTCCCTAACCCTAAACATCTCCTCTCATTCCCTTCACCTAAACTTCCCTCCCACTCTCTAAACCTAAATAAACCTAAACCTCCCCTCCCACTCCCTAACCCTAAACCTCCCCCTCCCACTCCCTACACCTAACCTTCCCTCCCACTCCCTAACCCTATACCCCCTTCCTGATCTCTACTCTAATCTACACTCTTACCTCTTCTCACTCCTTCCCCAAGGCTGCCACACTTACCTTGTTCAAACATGAATAATATGCTGTTTGCCCAAACTAATATTCAAATTCAAGTTTGACAGCCAGCCTGTACGACCTACAAGATGCACAAGTTCCTGGTTTCGACATGGTGGTTTTTGTGCGGTTGGGACTGCAGCACGTGTAGTAAAACATCTGCACCTGTATGCAGTACCTTTGTGGTAACATATTTGCTACATGTAAATCTTTTTAATTTGGAGCAGCATTACTTATGAGAAGAGGAAAAACATGCACAAGAGCAAAATTGGAGGCTCTTTCATAATGGAACACAGCAATGAGAAAGGATATCTTAACTAGCAGCAATGCTAGTATGTGCTCCCAGTTTGGATTTTATTTAACAATAGGATAAATAAAGAAGTCAGGTAATAAGGCCATATTTACATTTGAACTGTGCTTATTAGAGAATTTTCCCAGATATGCATCACACACGTTAAAAAGTGGAGATAATCATAAAGTGAATCAGTACCTGCAGTTAGTTCCTCTACTATTCAGCTTTATTTTGTGCCATGGCCACAGACGAGAAACCATATGATTAAATCTTTAAAATCACGAGGCACGTGTTTAAGCTGTCTTTCTAATAGCTGTATGTCATATGATTTTTTTCCTATTTCTGCCAAATATTGTTTTAATTCAACAGCAGAGAACATGCCACAACTCCGGTGTCTGTAAAATACATTTGCAAACCATACCTCTCAAGTGTACCTCATTATGAGGAACGTACCTCATTCAGGGTCTTAAAAAGTTCATGTTCCTCCAAGTTTCTCAAAGTTCCACATTGAAAGATTCTGTTACACATTCAGTGTTAGGAATTTTTTTAAGTGAAATCCATGATAAATAGAAATTCATTATATTAATTAATTAAAGGACCTTCTTTATAAGTAAAACCAGCATATTTTAACCATCCTATGACCGTCCTAGTTGAAGTTGTTGGTAAGCTGTTAGCAAGTGTTCCACATTTTGCCCATTTGTTCCACATTATGAAGGCGAGTGTTCCTCATTTTGGAGATGGAAGGTTGAGAGCTACTGCAGAAGAAATGTATATGTTTTTCCTTAGCAAGATGTTGGTAGACACAGTAATTAGGCAACAAAACTTCTGTGTCAAAGATAAAATGATTTTAAACTGCATGTAGCCTGCATAAATGACAAGTGCCTTTATCGGTGGTAGCTACATTTATGTCCCTTTCTCACATGCTCTATCATTCTTCAGACTGTCTAGACACAAAAATCTCAGCTAACTTAACTTCAGAATTTCTCAGCATCTATCTACGTACCTTACAACCTAATTGTCTACAAGCAGTATCTGCCTACACAAAGCATCTGTCTACAGTCAGTTAAATATCTTTCAGAAGCATCTGTGCAGAAATAGGTTATCTCTTCATTACAATATCTCTAATGCAAAAAGTATCTACCAACAGTAAACGTTTATTTCTTCTCTCTCCCTCCATCCATATGTAAACAGCATTTGGCATACAGTTAAAATGCAGTATATAAATAAACAAATACCAACCAGCCCTTTAAGGCACTACTTAGTGACTTCTGGTTTCATCAGTGCAGATGCTATGTGAAAGGCATGGTAACTACTGTCAACGTAGGGATCAAGAGAGTGAGAAAGAGGGCGGAGACACAGAGACAGGTAAACAAGTCAGCAGAGTCAGTCACAAGTTTGTAAACAGCCAGCACTTCATTTATAACAACTCCTGGAAAAATATTTCAATAGCAGCAGAGCCTGAGTGTTGCTCGTGTAGAGATAAGCAGGTGATGTTTGATAACATTGACAGGTGCAGGAAAACAAAAGGTGAGATCAGATTTTTCTCTCTTTTTTGGCTCTCTCTGTACCCATCTGTTAATTTGTATTACTGGTATTAGCAATAATATAGCTCTTAATTAGATGCCAAAAAGATTAGTTCTTACTTTGAGACAGTATCATGTATCCTAACATGAAAATTGGCCTTATGAATGGTGTAGGTGTTGCTTTACAAGAACAACATGTTCAAAACCATGCAGTTTTGGCACATTTGTATCAACCTCTGAGTATCTGGGTATGATAGAACAAGCAGGAGTTCAGCATTGTCCACAGGGATGCTGAAGTTAATAACTGTTTGCAGGCAATTTATCTATCTATCCATCCATCTATCCATCTTTCCATCCATCTCTGTCTTTTCTGAACAGGAGTGTCTGACAAGGCAAAGCCCATTTTCAGTAGCGGCTTGGGGAGAAAAGCTCCAGCAGATACATCTAGGATGCTTGCGCAAAAACAATTTTTTTACAAAGATACTTTACATATATAGCTCTTAAAACATCTAGATGCAAACAGGTACTTGTTTTGTAATGACACTATAAAAAGGTAAAACAGGCATCCTTTTCTGTTGTGACATTTTATACATATTACATTTCAAATATAATACATTTAGTATGCAAACAGTTCATGTACATTATATGTGATAAGCAGACACTAGATATGACTTATAAAATCAGGGTTAGGAGGGTTACAGTATAGCTGTTAGGAATAAATCAAATGAAGGTAAGGAATGTGAAACGGTCCGATGATAGATTAAAGCTAGAAAAGGCAGAGAGGTATCGCATAGCTGATAAGTTAAGGATAGTGCGGTGGGGTGGTAAGAACACTAGGTTACTACTGACATAGACCTGATTATAACAGAGTGGTTTAAGTATTTGAAGGAGATGGATAACTTGGGAAGGTCAGAAAGAAACTGAAATGTAAAGTGGGGATTCAGATAGGAAGGTAATTTAGTAGGAGTAGTAGAAATGCTTGTTGTGTAGAAGGGGATAGAGGTTATAAAGAGGATATGGGCTGACAATGGAAAATGGAGTTAGCCAGATGAGGAGCATGTGTATGACCAAATGTCATTTAGTTGTTGTTTTAATAAGGGCTTGAAGGTTGAGCGTTTCATGGTCTGTTCTAGGCATGTTTCAATGATGTTCCAGAGTTTAGATAAATAATAGGAGTATACTGAATCGCCTGATGAGTTATTAGACTTTGTTGGGATTATTAAGAGTTTATTGGTTAAGTGAAGGTCTCTACCTGGAGAGTAGTAATGCAACTTATTTTTTACTTCTGGATATTTTTCTGGTATAGGTATTAGATTGCTTGTGGTAATAATTTGTGAGTATGTTAAATAGATTTGGTAGTTCAAGCACGTTTATTTGTTTCATGGCTCTGGAAATGATGAGTCTAATACTTAAGGTCGGTAGTAAATTTGGTGACATTATTGTAACAGGTGGAGAATTTAGCTTTAAGTGTTGTATTTACTTTGTAAGAATATGTGAGACATACAAAAGACTGGAAGAAGGTAGGTAGATACTAATGTTTGTCTTCCATTGTCTCTCAGGTAGTATTTATTTCTTTACAGGGAGCTGAGTTTCTAGTTTGTTTGCAATGGATCACAGTTATGTGTTGTCCAGATGTGAGGTTATTGTCAATTCGGAGGCACAGAAGTTTTATTTGGACTAAGGGTCAGTGCACTTGAATTACAACTATACCTGCACTGTACTTGTACCATGCATACTTGTGTGTGTGTCCACTGTCCACAGATACGTAGTGGTGCTACTGCTGTTCTACAGTGGGACCCTGGTTTTCCAGTGTGGGAGCACCTGAGGCTTAAGGATGCTAAGCATTATTTCTGTTAACTTCTTTCTGAAAGTGCAGGCTCTTGTCACATCTGCTGTTATGAATGTTACTACATGGCTGTATATCATACCTCTCAACTGTCCAGGTTTTTCTTTATAGTTTTGGTCTGTTCCTCATAACATTTGTGGTTTTCTGGAAAATCATTGAGAAATTCAATAAACAATGACAGTTATTTGAGTTTCAGACTTCTCATCCTTCAGAAAATGCATGCTAATGCAAAACCTGTTTTCCTAGCAACTTTCTAAGTTTATAAGAGCAACAGCTAAAATCTGTCCCTAATGTTGAACCTTTATCCCCCAATTATTTTTGTTTTTTGGCTTTGTCTAGATTTCTTGTACTAAGAGATTGACAGATATGAGTGCATATGCATGTATATGTGTAACATATGTGTGTGTGTGTGTGTGTGTGTGTGTGTGTGTGTGTGTGTGTGTGTGTGTGTGTGTGTGTGTGTACATATATATATATATATATATATATATATATATATATATATGTGTGTGTGTGTGTGTGTGTATGTAGATGGGTTATCTTTACATCATCGAACATTCAAATGTTCAACATTGATATGATCGAGACCATATCATCGAACATTTAACTGTTCGACAATGTAAAAGTAAATAAAAAAACCTAATCCAAAAAAGTAAACTGTTTATAGCAGGGGGACAAGCCCCCCTGCACCCCCACATGTGGGCGGCTGTGCCCCCCACACCCCCCCACTTAAATATTCCAACTCCAAGACCACACTACATTGCAGTAATGGGAACTATTCCTGTTCTGCACTGTATGGAGGCCCGTATTCCGTCATTTCCATTACCAGAATATAGTGCGATCTCGGAGATGGTATATTTAGATAACAGGGGTGACCAGAATACACGGGGATCACTAGACAACCTCAGTTGTCTAGTATCTATCCCCAGTTTTAAACCCTCAGGTTGTGGAACATTTCAGTGTTCGATGATATGGTCTTCCCCATATAAGTGTCGATCATTTGAACGTTCCATAATCTGAGGGTAACCCAAGTATGTATATATATATATATATATATATATATATATATATATATATTTAGATATATATATAAATATATATATATATATATATAAATGTATATGTGTATATGTATATATGTGTATACACCCACACACACACACACACACACACACACACATATATATATATATATATATATATATATATATATATATATATATAAATACAGTTTACAATGATTTTCTTAAAGCATCTTTTTGCATTGCAAAATACTGAGCCTGATATGCTGAATACTGCTAATGTGGAAAGTAATTATATCTAATTGTAAACCGTAAATCGTGAATCGTGTTGTGCAATTTGGCATTATCAGATTGACATAGCCCAACTCCATATTGTAGTACTGACTTTTTTAAGTACCTTCCAGCGCTGTGGTACTACACCAAGAATGTGTTAATTTGCAGTACACGACATAATGACACAAGGTTTACAAAAATAAAAAGTCATTACTGATGCAAATGTACAATAATAGTGCATGTATAATGATCCTTACTTATGTGTCAAGTATGCATCGTGGTGCGAAGCAATGCTGTGTTATAAATGAAGATGTCTACTTATCATCCTTAGAAATGAATATGCCAGCAATTAACAATTATTTGTATTGTTTTTTTTCCGTTACTGCCAAGTGTGGCTTACGTGACAAAACAGTTGTGCTCATCATTGCAGGTGATTCCCTTGTGTAGTCTTACTAATGGAAGGAGTTAGACAATCAAGTGCAGGAGATTTAACGTATTTCCTATATAAGTTGTAGAAATGTGTGTGCAGTACTTTAAACACTTTTGGTAATGTACCACCGGACACATGTAAATATATAACAATGATGTCACAGGGTGTGTAATAAGTAAAAGGAAATATGTGTTTTACCTTGTGCAAAATAGATACCCTTACAGAAGAAAGAGCACATACAAAGCAAAAACAAATTTTACATATTACAAAAAGTTGCACAGACAGTGAGACATCCACAACTGGAACCACATATTCAGTTGTACTGTCACAGAAAGGTAAGGCCCGGCTGAATATTGATGGTTTCATATATCAACTGGAGAAGGAGGCCAGTGAAAGTAAATATCGGAGCTGTCAATTAGAATGTTTAGTCAAAATGCAGAGGTAGATATATGACAAGGGTAGAGAATAGGAATGAGTTGCTAATTAAATCAATTGCACTGCCATGGTCCTGACACTGCAGTGCAACTTATTTTGGCAGCTAGAGCTACTATTAAGAAATGTGCAGTAGACATACATGCAAAGTGGTCAATCAAGTTCTTGCCAGCACATCCACTGAGATCAGGCCAGTAAATTATATGAAATAAACCACCCTAGCTTTTCACTAAAGTTAGAATTTTTTAATACCAAATATTAAGATTCAAAGTGATACAATTAACATAGTGATGCTCACTACAGAGGAACATAGCCTCTGTATGACCTAGCAGCATTACTGTACTGCATGGCTAATGAGATCTACAGTTTGTAAAATGCTCACTACAGAGGAACGTAGCCTCTGTATGACCTAGCAGCATTACTGTACTGCATGGCTAATGAGATCTACAGTTTGTATAATGCTCACTACAGAGGAACGTAGCCTTTGTATGACCTAGCAGCATTACTGTACTGCATAGCTAATGAGATCTACAGTTTGTATAATGCTCAGTACAGAGGAACTAGCCTCTGTATGACCTAGCAGCATTACTGTACTGCATAGGTAATGAAATGTACAGTTTGTAAAATACTCACTAGAGAGGAATGTAGCCTCTGTATGACCTAGCAATGTTATTATACTACATAGCTAATGAGACATACAGTTTGTAAAATGAGAGAGATGCAAGCAGGTATATACTGTTACTGAAGCTCTTAGCAATGTTACTGAGAGCAGAATAGCAGTAGCGGTATATGCCATTCTCTCATCAAAACATGAGGAAACATATGATATGCTGTGGAATGGTTTACTGGAAGTTAGTGTGAATCAGCAGCTAACATTGTCTTTGCAAGTGATA
Organism: Protopterus annectens; assembly: GCF_019279795.1. Taxonomy (NCBI): domain Eukaryota; kingdom Metazoa; phylum Chordata; order Ceratodontiformes; family Protopteridae; genus Protopterus; species Protopterus annectens. Next base: position 1,762,099,123 of record NC_056744.1, read on the forward strand.
CTTTCTGATTTTGAAAAGGGCACCATTGATTGTATCAAAAAGAATTTTCCAGAAACAAAACCTAAGGGCTGCTGGTTTCAGCTATGCCAAATTATTTGGCATCAGGTGCTGAAGCTCTCTTTGTTTTTTTTTTTTTCGGACATGAAAACAGCTTTGCTATAGTGGTCAAGCACATACCATCTCTCACCTTTGTATTTCCTGATGATGTTGAAGTGACATCCTCAACCACACATAGTGACATGCCAGTTACAGCACAACCCCTCTGTAAAATTTCTGACAGCAGTTACATATCTGGGAGACAAAGACAAACAGGCACAAAAAAGTGAGAGCTGCCAAACATACACCACTATTTGAGCCACAATTCTGAAACCATTATTACACATGTTCTTTTGTTTCCCAAGAAGCCAAAATTGCCCTGAAGGATGGCATCACCATTCTAGAAGTTTACTTGGCTGTACAATCCTCTCTGTGGCTGACATATTAAATATTAAACAATTCAAATGGAACACAATTACTTCGGTGACATTCAACACAATATACAGGTCCATAGGTTCATAGGTGTGTACTAGACTAATGGCCCTGGTGCCTTTACAAGCCTAGCCCATAGGATTACCCTGGCATCGTGCCACCCAACCTTAGTTCCTGGTGCCTCTGTCGAGCAGAGCCACTGGAGTGATCCCCTGGGTGAATTTTCTATTTCTCATCCACTCATCAAGATTACTCTTGAAGAAGGCCATGTCTCATCAAGAAAGAGCAAATATTTTTAGACGTTTAGATAAAAAGGATGAATTCACTCCATGAGATCAGGTTCAAGGCACTGCACATCACTGCTGTTTTTAATAGGTGAAAGTAGATGTCCTCATCATTACTGGGCGACATTCTCATTGTGAGAACTTACTGTCTCCTTCTGTTCAGTCACATGACTTTTGATAACATTGTTGATTTCTACCTCTGTATTGTTGGAACATTACCACAGATGTGTACATAGTACAATAAATTACTGTATATTAGGTGTGCATGAATGAAAATTAGCCTTATTCTACTTACTAATGAGATTACGTAACAGCACATGCTACTGTGTCATATGACCATTTTAAAAGAAGCAGTAAGAAATTACGTACACAATATATGTTTAAGTAAGTGGCAGCGCCTCTACCTCATAACCTGCAGCTGGGGTAGTGTTAAAGGACAAGTCATTCAGACTATTCTGTTCTGTTACAATCATATGTACTATAACCATTACATGAGCAGTTACACACACTACAGGTGGAGCAGGATTATTTAAAGAAACAGTTTCATGTTATATATGCCAATCAGAATGTTAACTTGATGGTTATGTATCTAATTAATGTAAAGTATGGACACACATTGCTTATCTTATGAACCTTTGCAGCAATATACATTTAAATTAGCAATAGTTTAAAAGCTAGCCTTCTTTATGAGCATACATCCCCTTGCAAAACTGCCCAGACCTTTATATTTGTGCCTTGATTAACAACTGCAACCATTACTGTTTGCAGCAAGGAATCCATGCTATGTTGAGCTGCGAATGCAACATTTCATAAGACAGGTAATATGTGAGTATGCATGCACGTATAAGCTGTTATAGAAAGCTTAGTATGTATGCATTTGGACAAATATGTTGCCTGACAGGTTTCAGTCATGTTCTGGTCATGCGTACAGCACTCAGAATAGAATGGCCTGCTTTCAGTAATTACCTGAAAATCAAGTAATCAACAAATACCTTCCTAATGATATAGCACTAAAAATAAAAAAGAAAGAAAAATAAACAATGCTGAATTGAAGGATAACATTTCTGATACCCTATGACATGCTTGAAATAATCAGACATCCAATACAAATCAACCAAACATGAAAAACAGGATCTTTGAAGACTGATATTGACAATACTGAAATATCTTGTTTTTTGATATCTGGAATATTTAGAATTTTTGCCATTCAGCATTTTTATCTTCACTAACTCTGTTTCATTATTTGTAGTTTCAGTTATACCTGCTTAAGGAATATCATAGTAAACCTATATGTAAATATGTGTGTATACACACACACACACACACACACACACACACACACACACACACACACACACACACACACACACACACACATTTAGGGTCTACTTTTAAAGCTCAAAGTTTTAAAACGTTTAATTTCTTACGGTTGGGACCATAAGATCAAAGTTTTGAAATTTCAAAATAAAAAACGTTCTTGCAGGAGGCCAAGTCCCCCCTGCACCCCCCACAACCCCTGCTAATTAAATATACCAACTCCGAGATCACACTACAACAAGGAAAATGGCAAACTTCCCATTTTGCGCTGTACAGCGATCTCCATTTAAACAGTCTGAAGTTTCAAAACTTCGATCTTATGGTCATGACTATAAGAAATTCGAAGTTTTGAAACTTCGAGCTTTTAAAGTATACCCATATATTTGTAAAGTTACTGCTCAAAATATTAAAAACACAGCTGACTGAAAAGTTTTTAAGGGGTTAAAAAACACTAAAAGCACATTTTACTCAATGCTTAAATGACTGAACACTCATTTTATACTGTTTATAAGTAGGATTGTACCAGACAATGGATGTTTAACTGAAAAGGTTATAATGATTGGTATGCATGTTCACGTGTTCTAAAGTTAGGGTCAGGGTAAGGGTTAGGTAAGAGGATAGATACTTTTGCATGTTTAATGTGTGTTTTCTTTGTCCTTTTGTATTGTGTAGTGGTACTGTAAGACAAAGTGTTTTTAGTAATGAAATGTTTAGGGTTGGGGTTAGGGACAGGGCTAGGGTTAGGATTAAGGTTAGCACATATGAGTAAGGCTTCACACCCCTTTGGAACCACTTTATACTTGTGTTAACCCTAACCCTACACATTTTGTTACTTAAAACCCTTTCCCTAACAGTACTGCTACACAAGATGACACCTGATCTTGTTTTTTAGTTGGTTATATGATATAGGGTGTTTTTAATTGGAAAGAATTATTAGATATTTTGTGATTCAATATTAACAGTTTTCAGTGTTTTTGTGCTTTCAGTGTGTTTTTTTTAGATATTTTAAGTTATAGATATGTTTTGATACAAGTGTGTGTGTGTGTGTGTGTGTGTGTGTGTGTGTGTGTGTGTGTGTGTGTGTGTATGTGTATAGAAATATATGCATGTGTTTATATATGTCTGTGTATACACACACACATATATATATATATATATATATATATATATATATATATATATATATATATATATATATATACACATACATATATATGGGTCCAATTTGTAACTTCAAAATAATGAAATCTCGAATTTCAGTATTTTGAAGCCACAAAGTCGAAAACCCAACCACAACCTCATAAATGTGAAAACACACAACCGCGAAATTCAAAATCCCGCACCTATGCTACACAAGCAGTACACACATAAACATACACAAAACTTCTCCCACAGTCAAACAAATACATCTAAACTACACCCCCCACACCCCCCTTACTTATATATTCTAACTCAGAGATTGCACAAACAGAAACACAAACGAAACTCACACACACATCTTACAGTCCCTCAAACACACACATAACAGTCACAGCACACACTTACACAAATTAACCCCCTAACCAACATACTTACACACACAAACTTACCAAAACTAAACCAAAACATCCAAATACTGCACCACCAGAAGCAGAAGTTCAAAATATCTGTACTTCGGTATTTTGAATTTCGCGCTTCTGCCGGTTTCCGAAATGTGTGTCCGTGGCTTTGTAAGTTCAAAATACTGAAATTCGAGATTTCAGTATTTCGAATTTACAAAGTGGACCCATATATATATATATATATATATATATATATATATATATATATATATATATATATATGTGTGTGTGTGTGTGTGTGTGGGGGGGGTTCCATCACATTGGTTGTGTGTGTGTTTGGTCAACAGCTGTTTAGTCAACCATTAATGATTGAATAAACAGCTGGTTGACAGGTGTCCAAGAATGAACTATAGCCGGGATTGGGGAATATGCCCTTACCCCATGATTCTGTGATCTCGGAATTAGTACATGTAATTAGCAGTGGGTGTGGGGGTACAGGGGGCAAAACAGTGTTTTGTTTATTTGTTTGTTTTCTTGCATGCACCAAAGCTTTCTCAGCTCATGTAAAGATATCAATATTTAGCGTGATATACCCAAATATATATATATATATATATATATATATATATATATAATCTATATATATATATATATATATATATATATATATATATATATATATATATATATATATATATATATATATATACATATATACATATATATAATATATATATATATATATATATATATATATATATATATGGTTCTACCTGACTTAGTCGACAGCGTAGAACACCGACAACGGAATCTGGAGCTCCAGAAGATCGACAATGAAGAAGACCGACGCAAATCGCGAGTGCCAGAACATCGACAATGCAGAAGACCGACACGACGGATGACAACACCGACGCCGAGGATGCCGACATGGGAAAAGGCTGTGTGAGTATGCGGCAGTGAAGGATGTTAGGGTGCGAGTCAGGTAAGTGTGGATATTGACGGTCTGTGGGGATAGGGGTGGGTTAAGTGAGTTAGGGTTAGGGAGCGGGTTAGGTAAGTGTGCAGTAGGGATAGACTTTGGGATAGGGGCGGGTTAAGTGAGTTAGGGTTAGGGAGCGGGTTAGGTAAGTGCGGTAGGGATAGACTTTGGGTTAGGGGCGGGTTAAGTGAGTTAGGGTTAGGGAGCGGGTTAGGTACGTGTGCGATAGTGACGGACCTTAGGGTTAGGGTTGTCGATAGTTGTGTATGTATGGTTTAGTGTGGGTTTGTAAGGATTTTGGTGTGCTTGTGTTGTGTGTGTGGTTTGTGGAATGGGGATGTGTTTTGTTTTTTATTGTTGTTATTGTGGTGTGGGCAGTGTATGAGGTTTCGTGTTTGTGTACCGTCGGTTATTTCGTTGTCGGGTATGTGAGGTTTCGTGTTAATGCACTGTCGATTATGTGGTGTCGGTGATGTCGTTGTCGGTGTTGTGTGGTTTCGACTATGTCAGGTAGAACCATATATATATATATATATATATATATATATATATATATATATGGATCTACCTGAAAACGCCGAAAGTGCACAACGCCGACGACGAGAACACTGGCACCAGAAGATCGACAACGGAGAAGACCAACAGTTGAGAATCCCGACGCTGAGAACACCAACATATTAAGGTAAGTGTGCAATAGGGACGGACGTTAGGGTCAGGTTGTGGGTAAGGTAAGTGTGCGATAGTGACGGACTTGAGGGTTAGGGGCAGATTAAGTGAGTTAGGGTTAGGGTGCGGGTAAGGTAAGTGTGCGATAGTGACTGAGTTAAGGGTTAGGGGCGGATTAAGTGAGTTAGGGTTAGGGTGTGGGTAAGGTAAGTGTGCGATAGTGACGGACCTTAGGGTTAGGGTTTGGGTTAAGGTTAGTGCATAGATAGTTGTGTATGTAAGGTTTAGTGTAGGTTTGTAAGGTTTTTGGTGTGCCTGTGTTGTGTGTGTGTTTTTTGGGAAAGGTATTTGTTTTGTTGATTGTCGGGATTTTGGTTTGTCGGGCATGTGAAGTTTCATGTTTTTGAGCTTTCTTTTTTTGTCGGTTATTTCGTTGTCTGTGTTTTGGCGTGTCGGTGCTATCAGGTAGACCCATTTATATATATATATATATATATATATATATATATATATATATATATATATATATATATATATATGGGTCCCCTTCAAAACATCTAAAACCCATAACATCTAATTTCATAACACTGAGACCAAAACATCTAAAACTCAAAACATCTAAAACCCATAACATTGAATTTCATAACATCTAACAGTACAAATCATATGAAAATAACATCCTCTCCAGATATAACGATATATAATGACACCAAACTACCAAACACACTTTTTACTACGTTTCTGCAGGAGGGGCTTGATACAGTGGGGTTAGGAAATTAACTTTTTCCCCACTGTAGTGCGATCTTGGAGTTGGCATATTTAATTTACGGGGGGTGTGGAGCCCTCCACATGGGGGGGGGGTGCATGGAGGCTTGCCCCCCTGCATAAACGTAGTAAAAAGTGTGTTTGGTAGTTTGGTATTGTTATATGTGGAGAGGATGTTATTTTCTTGTGATTTTTAGTGTTAGATGTTATGAAATTTGATGTTATGGGTTTTAGATGTTTTGGGTTTTAGATGTTCTGGTCTCAATGTTATAAAATTAAATGTTATGGGTTTTAGATGTTTCAAAGTAGACCTATATATATATATATATATATATATATATATATATATATATAACACACACACACACACACACACACACAAAGACACACACACAAAGACACACACACACACACACACACACACACACACACACACACACACACACACACACACACCAGAAATTTTCACAAAACTCACAGTGCATGGATAGTGTATATAGAAAACAAATAAAAAATTCACACTCCAAAATCTTCCCACTTTATTGAACTCAGCAAAAAAAAACACAGACTATGGTTTTAACACCCTTGTGGCTTCATAAGTGTAATTTGCTTTTGCCAAGTCCAATAAAGTATGAAGATTTTGGAGTGCTGCATTTTTTTGCTTGTTTTTCTATACCTATGTACATACATATAAGACCATAAAATCGTTTAAATGGAGTATATATGTGTGTCTGTGTGTGTGGGTGTGTATGAGCATGAGCAAACACATACAGACACATAAGCATATATGTGTGTGTGTGTGTGTGTGCACATATATGTACATACATGCCTGCATGTATACATGTGCACCCACAAATATATGTGTCTGTGCATGTGTGCATGGTTTTAGTCTGAAAATGGCACCTGTTATATATAAGAGATTCTCAAAAGTAGAAGTTGCATAAAGTTTTAAATAAAAATATTGAAAATGGCAACATTTCAACCTTTACTTCAACAAATTAAGTATAGATATATCTCTTCAAGATTTTTCAATAATTTCAAATGCAGAAAATCAGCATACATTTTTTATATATCATTTTAATTCAGAGGAGGCATGGTTAGCTTTGCTGCCAGACTGTGCTTGACTTTCTAGTTTGTTTTTTGACTAGTATGCCTTTTATGCCAAACTTGCACACCCTTCTTGTATCCATATATGTTTTCAATAGGTGCTCCAGTCTCTCCTTCCCACATTCCAAAGATGTGGAGTGAGTAAGAATGCCTCCAAATTGCTCAGAGGTGTGTGCTCTTTGAGAATGAGTAGATGAGATGTTCATCATATTGATCACTGCTGCAGTGGTCTTAGCTATATGGGTTATAGCCTATCAAGGATATAACATCTGGCCAACTTCCAAAGCTTCAAGGCACCTTCCATGCTCCCAAAATGTCTGGCAGCTTGAGCTGAGCTGACTAAAAGGCAAGTCTGAGTGTGAATCCCTTCACAGCTTTACTGCCACAGAACAGTGTGCTCCTGTGAGGCTTTTGAGGTTTGACGGTCACCTTGTGCTTTTCATTTGCTAGACAGATATTGTTCCTTTGGGGGAAAAAACTTCCATTCAATACTTTTTGTTTATTATTAATACTGTCCTCTTTAGGAATGTAATTTTAAAGCTAGGAGTTTGTGTATTACGGACTGTCATGAGACTGTACTATATTGTTAAACAGGAGCGCTCTTTTTATCCTGTCGTTTTAAAGCTGTTTTAAGTAACTGAAAAACTTTTTTTTCTCTATAAATTATATTTATTTTACTTTGTGGGGATGGAAAGGTTTTTTAAAAAAGTGCTTTTTATTGTGTTTGTTTGTGAAAAAGTAACTCTTAAAGACTTTTGGTTTTTATCAACATTTGCTGCTTGTCTTCCTTGGGGAAAGAGACACCATTTTTGGCTTAACCATGGAACAATCTGTTGGTCACACAGTCAGTCCTTCTTCCAGCCACAAAAAAGAAAAAGCTAAGCAAACAGCCTTTGCCATCACAGCAGGCTAGCAATTTGCCACAGTCGTAGGTGTGTGGCTCTTCTGTGGCCATTAGATGTATCTCAGTCCATTCATCTTTTACCCCAGATCCCTCTGGTGTAGCTCCTAAACCCACTATGGACCAGGCATTAGCGATGCCCTCTGTGGTTGTTGGGTCCTATTACTGGACAAGGTTAGGGCCCCTCTGCTACAGAGGTGGTTAAAAAGCATAATTTTAGGGTTACTTTAATACAGGGAATCTTAAGATTTTTCAGCCCTCCTTTTCAAGTCTTCCAAGGGATTCTATAACTCCTTATCCATTTTTATTAAGAAACAAAATAAACCGTCTCAACAAAATACAAGTAAACAGACATGTAAGAAGAAATGGCAAGGGGGGGGGTTCCAAGAAAAATTCTGTAAACTCCCAAAACCAAGGGCAGTCCAATAAGTCAGAATGACTGTTTAAGAGACTGTGTTCCCCCCTCCCACCCCGGCAGCCTCTTTTTTTTCTTTCAGAAAACCTTAATCTCCACTTTTCTCTTTGGAAACAGATAGTTTCAGGCAAATGGGGTCTGAAGATCATCCATCAAGGTTACAGATGGCAGTGAGAAAAATTCCTCCTTTCCAGGGAGGTAATCCCTCATCCACCAGCCCAGACTCTTTTGTTTCCACTTGTCCTGCATCACATGCTGTCCCAGGGAATGACAGAAACAGTTCTCCCTTCCCAGGTGGAAAAGGGGTTTTATTCAAGAATGTTTTAGTGCCTAAAAAAGAAAATGCTTGGAGACCAGTTCTGGATCTTTCTTTCCTAAACCTGTTTGTGACGGTGCCAAAATTCAAAATGATGTCACTTCACTACCTGATGCCTCCTCTTCCTCATTCAGGTTTCCTTGTAACATTACATTTAAATGATGCTTATTATCACATCCCTATTCATTCATACTACGTTTTCCTCTAACATTACATTTAAACGATGCTTATTATCACATCCCTATTCATCGAGTCTTCAGGCGTTACTTAAGGTTTTGTGTGCTGGATCAGATTATCAGTTCTCTGCCTTACCCTTTGGACTATCCACTGCACCAAGAATGTTTACAAAGTGTCTAGCACCAGTTATAGCTCATTGCAGGCTACAGGGTGTCCACATTTTTCTTTATTTAGACTTGTTTATCTTTGCAGAGTCCTTTTCAAAGTGTCAATAATCTCCCTCTTGGGTGAGAGATCTCTTACAGATGCTGGGATTCCAAGAGGACATTCAAAAGTCTTTCTTGACTCCTTATCAAGGGATTGTGTTTCTGGTTATCAACTAGAAGCCACAGTTCACAGAGCTTTTCTTCCACAGGAAAAAAATAGATCTGCATCTAGATCTATTTTTAGGGGGTTCTACTCAGAATTTAGTCACTGTGAAGGAATACCTCACAATTTTGTGTATCATGGCTTCTATGATTCTCATGACACACCTGGCAAGACACCGCATGAGAAAGATACAGTGGTATCTGCCATCCCTTTGGTCCCAGCACTAACACTCGTCTTTTCAGATCCCAGTGCTCAGGTTTATCAGAAGGGAATTCACTTGGTGAAGACAACAGATATCCCTAAATCCAGGTTTCCCTTTCTCTCTCCTTGTTGCAAAGCAGTCAGTTACCAAAGACAACTCGGACTTTGCTTGGGGAGCAGTTTCAGGTGAGATAAAAATGCAGGGTGTGTGGGACACCAAGGACAAACACAAGCACATAAATATAAAAGAGATACTTGCCCTGATCAAGGCACTCTACTCTCTGAATCATCCTTGGTCCCCAGGATCTCTTCAAGTTATTACAGATGATACCACAGTCTTTGGGAAAACAAGGTTGTACCCCCATTACAGACTAGTCATGTTAGCTTGGGATATAGTTTCACAGAAAAGTCTCACTCTAGAGATATCCCACATTTTGTCAGAGCAAAATTGTGTAGCAGACAAACTTAGAAGAACAAGAATTAGACCCTCACAAATGGAAACTAGAGTGGGAGGGCTCCCAAGATTTAATCCATCTGCAGGGATTCCTTAAGTAGACCTATTTGGCTCCTCTCTAAAGAATCAGCTGGCAAGATTCTGCTCCAGGACTCCATGCAAGAAGGCCTGGAAGACAGACGCCTTTTCATTTCCTTGGACAGGAATGTTCCTGTATGCTTTTCCACCCTTTTCACTAATATCCAGGGTAATTTGAAGAGTCAGAAGGAATCCCTCAAGATCATTGTGATGACTCACTTCTGGCCAAGGCAACCATGGTTCTCCCTTCTTTTGAAAATGGCCAGGGGCAATTACCGCAAGCTTCTTCTCAGACTGGATTTACTCACACAAGAAAAGGGAGGTTTGATACACTCCAACACCAATTAACTTCAACTGACTGCATGGATGATAGGGTCTTAATTCCCTTTAGGCAACTGTTGACTGAGGACATGCAGCAGGTACTAATGGAGGCAAGAAAGCCTGCTACTAGAAAATCATATATTAGCAAATGGATACGGTATTCTAGATGGTGCCAGCAACATAACCATTATCCATTGTGGGCTGGGTGTTCTCTGGTTTTACAATGTTTGTGTGTGTTACTATCTTACGGCCTTTCTTACTCCTCTATCAAGCTTCATTTATCGGTCATTTCAGCATGTCTTCCCATGGATCCTCCTCTTTCAATGCATTCTAATCTCAAAATGTTTTTGAAAAGTTAGTCTTATACACAGGTCAGGCATATTTTTATCAACCAAAGGAGAAGTTGTGGATAGCAATAAAGAGCTGAAGGACTTTATTTGGAAGGGGAAGACAGCAAGAATCAAGTGGGATAAGCTGATTCTTCTAGAACAGGGCAGATTGGGATTACCCAATTTGAAGGGGTATTTCAGAGCTACACAGTTAAGGCTCCTATAGATAGCACAAGCAGAAAACTATAATTCAAAGTGAAAAGGGATGATGTTGAAACGGGGGGAAGCTCAAGAAACAAGGACAGACTAGGATTTTGGATGCAGGCCTTTAAGGAGAATAACAATAATCATACAGAATATTATAGCTATAAAGAAAGTATTCTAAGAACTAAGCTAACATCTGAATGGAGAAAGAAGATTCTGCCAGTGGGGATGACTGAAATTAGGGATATAGACAATCGGCAAGTGGGGGCTGGAATTTGTTGGAGAAAACTGGCACAGGAACCAAGGTGTTGGAAGCAAATAGCTAGACAAGGAAAGGTAATAGAATGGGAAGAGGCGAAGAATTTATTTGGACTGCAGGTTAGAGATTGCCTTCCCTATCAAGGATTAATATCAGAGTATGGGCAAAGAGAAAGAAATCGGGGTCCTAAATGAAAGACCAGCAGTGGTAGAGTTTTTGTAGAATCTAGAACAGAGGCTGCCATTAAAAAAGGGAATAATTAGTACAGCATATAAAATACTGCATGATAACTATCTATAAGAATCAATCACAGGAGGTTAGGAAGGATTGGGAAGAGAGATTGGACAAGCAATTCACAAATAAACAATGGGAGGATATATGTATGTCTCCCAAATATGCAACAAAATCTAGAAGATTTAGGTTTTTGCTTGGGAATGTTTACATAAATATGTTATACCCCAAGTAGACTCCAGATAATTCTTCCTCAGGTAGACAGCAAATGTTGGAGGTGTGACGGGGAAGAAAGAGGTACTTGGGAACATATTTTCTGGGAGTGGGGTAAGTTGGCGGACTTTAAGGATTGCCTGCAGGATGCACTGTCGGAGATGCTAAGTGGGTGGATTGGTGTGAAGAGGGGGATCATTTTTTTGAGATACAATACAGAATCAAAATTGCCTAGACATGGTAAGGCCTTGCTGTGTCTAATTATGATGGCTGCCAAAAAAGCAATTACTAGAAAATGGAAATGAAAATCTAAACCAACTATACTAGAAGTAGTGAATATAGTAACAGAGATAAAACAACTGGAATTGAGATCTTTAGAAAAAGGGTAGGAGCAACTACATTGGAAAAAAAGGAAGTGTGGGAACAATACATACAGGGAGGAATGAGATTTAAAAGAAGGCAGGACTTAAAATTATTTGACTGAAATGATTGGGTAGATTGTAAGTGATGTATAATGTTTGCAGCTGGGAGTTGTCAGTATGGTTGTGATGTAAAATGCTTGCAACTAGGATTGTGTCTGTGTGGTTTGTTTTCATTTATATAACTGTATGATTCCTTATGTCGTAAGTGATGGTTTAATAAAGATGTTTCTTGTTTTAAAAAAGGGACAGGAATTGAATAATTTATGCAATGTTGCTTAGGCTATATGATATATAGCAGTATATGTGAAGTATAATGTTTGTTAATGTGTTAATACAGTTTAATTACTTTTGTATAAATATAAATTTGCCTATGTCACAAGTAATAATTCAATAAAGGTGTGTTTAAAAATGTTTTTGAAAGGGGCTTTACTTAAGAGACCTCCAAGAAAAATGGTGGCCTCTCTTGAGAACTACATTTTCCATTAGAGAATCTAATGCTAACTTCATTTGAAACAGCTAACCTTGCTGACTTGAGGTTCTTAACATGGAAAACAGTTTTACTGATTGTCCTGACCTCCGCAAGAAAGGAGTCTCAGTTGCAAGCTCTTATGGTGAGCCAACCATATCTCACCTTCCACAGAGATAGGGTTTCTTTGAGGACTAATCATTCTTTTATGCTTAAAGTGGTATCTGAGTTTACTTGAAGCCAGACTATCCATCTGGGTTTGCTTGATGCCAAACTAAACTATCCATCTCTTGCTTTCTTTCCTGAACCCAAAAATGAGATAGAAAGGATACTCCATACTTTGGATGACCACAGAAAACTCAGGTACTATATTGACAGAACTAAACCTTTCAGATCTTCAGAGCAATTGTTTATTTCTTGTGAAGGTAAAAAAGAAGGGACAATCTGTCTCACAAAAGACTATTTCCAAATGGTGTGCTAAGGCTATTACCTTTAGTCATGCTAACCACAACAAAACTATTCCAGGCAGGGTCAAGACCCACTCTACCAAGGGCTTAACTTCATCTATGGCTTTTTGGAAAGGATTGAATTCTAGAAGTATTCTTTGTTCTCTGTACATACTTTTACAAAGTACTATAAGCTTGATTCCTTCTCTAGGTCTAGATCAGTCTTTGCAAGGACAAGGGCTCCTGGAATCTTCTCCTTCAACCTCTAAAATATAGTAAGCAAGGGTAATCTTCCCATATAGGTACGACTACTGCAGCAGTGATCAATATGATGAGCATAGTACAGTTGTATAAGTAAAAGCTACCATAACAGCAGATATTCGAATGATCACTGCTGCAGTAGTCGCTCCCTCACTCCACCCATCTTGTTTTTTGGTGTGTTATTTATGCCAGGGTTGTGTTTATTTATTTAGCACTGTCCCATGGCAGAGCCTCCCTCTTTCCGTTATCAGGAAATCTCTGAAGGGCTTTGCACCCAAACTTGTCTTTTAGGCAGCTCAGCTCAAGCTGCCAAACAGTTTGGGTGCGTGGAAGGTAACCTAATGGTTTGGAAGCTGGCAGGTTGTAATATCCTTGGCATGATATAACCCCTATAGCAAAGGCTACTGTAGCAGTGATCATATGAACATCTACTGTTATGGTAAATTTACTTATACAACTCTACTTTCTATAATGGGTTGGTGCCCTGTTCAAGAATATTTCCTCTTCTCTTCAACCAATTAGTGCCAGAACCCTGAATTGGACTAAACTGGTAATCAAAGAATGACTTAGTAAAAGAATTAGTTTTACTGCATGAGCATAATTAAGTAGTGAAATGTTTCGTACTTAGTGTGAAAGATGATTTCACAACATATGCATAAAATCTTCCTTTGAGTTTAAGAAAGCCCTGCCTCTGACAACTGACACCTACAGTATGCATTTTGTACTCAAAATAAAGGCTATAATATAGAGAATTACGACTGAGTCAGAAATCCTAAGCAGCGTATTATGTGTTGAAGACATGGATGTCAAGAAGTTCACCCTGACAGCAAAGTTTGATAGGTGAGTGTTGGCATCCATGTTGGGAACACAATATAGAGGGTTATGATTGGAGACCCGATCATAATTGTTCATAGTACATAGAGCTTTGTTTGCTCCATGTGCTACCAACTGCAGAAAAAAAAAGTGTAGGAGGTCTTAGAAATCCAGTAAATCATTTAGCACTGTCAAACAGATAACGGGAAGAAGTGGAAGTGCCTTTCTGTATAACTAATGGCTTTAAAAGATGTTAGATTCTTTGTTCTGCCACATGTTCTGAGTGTGGCAAAGTGAAGTACTAATGGCTTTTAAAAGCTCTTTTACATTCCGCTGCTGTTGTCTGCTGGCTGATACTGTCAGCTGTTTTACTCCCTAGCATGAAACTTGATCTTAACAGTACATTCGTTAAGCACAACTATGTGCTGTTAAGATCATATCTCACACTAGTGATGTGCCTAACAAATATATTTGTTTTCTTATGTCACAGTATAATCACAACGTTCCATGTACTACATAATTTTATGGGTGGGGATTCTAGAAATGATCAAATCTGGGTGACTACGTAGATAGAACACAATGGTATGCACAGTATCAAGCACCATTTGCTGTAGTTTTGACATGGCGACAGGCGGTGAGCTATGTTGAAGGATTTCCTAACTACAGTAACCACACTGTGTACAAAGGAGAGGGCAACTATCTACCCAGGTATCCAGATCTCTAATCATTGTTTTGTTTGATAATGGGTCATTGTCAGGCCGCAAGCTGCAGGGATTTGCTGTTTCATGAAGGGATAAAACAACATTTCTAGGCATTTAGTGTCAGCCCTTTTTCTATGCACTTGGAGTTTATCCTTGATAGCACATTTTGAAGGGTATGTGTCTTCACAGAACTTGACAATTCTGCCCATTTTGCAAGTATGAACAAATTTTACTTAACCAGAGATCATTGTTGTCAGTGTTAATGACAGACAAATATCAAACAGGAAAGGACCAAGCAGAGATCCAAGAAGGGCATCACTGGTTACTTTCTCTCTATTAGAAAAGGCATCTGTTACGTGGACACTCTGCGTTCTGTCCTTAAGCAGGTGGCTATTCTCCTTAACACTCGGGGATCAGCATTTAGGGCTGATAGCTTATTCACAATTCATTCATATGGTATGGTGTTAGATGGCTTGACCAGATCAAGATAAGCAGCATGAGTAGCATGACCACTATGTAATGCTTGGTCCACTTTTTATGAAGCCACATTGCTAGCCTACTGAGATTATAGATATCAAGAGTAATGGGATTGTAACAATGCACTCATCATTCATAGCTAAGTACTAGCTGCCCTTAGCGGCAATTTTAAGCATTGCTAATTTCCCTTTTGGTGCTTGAAATAACCTATCCCATTTGGTTAGAGATTGGCCTCACCCATCCCATGGTTGATAATTATATATCACCCCCAATGAGAATAACGGGGATCATACAATAGATAATTTAAAGGTACCCATGCATGGGATAAAGCATTTAGGAGCTGCATCTGTCCATTAGGAATACAGGGGGCAGTCCTGGGGTAAATTTTCTGTTTCCCGTCCATAGATTTAAGTTGTGCTTGAAAATGGACAGGCTATTTTGCTTTACTCCATAGCTTTACAGATTAGACTTGTAAGGCTTATAGACCTGTAGTTTTCAAGGTCAATGGTGAGTCCACCATTGTAAGGGACATCATTACAACAGTACTCAAGGATTTGGGAACATAGCCTGTAGCTAGGCTAAGGTTAAACAGTTTAAATAGGGATTCTGCAACTGCATGGTTGACACTGTTCTTTTTAATCAACCTTGTACGTTATCAGGGCTTAAAGAAGTGTTTTTGGTCATTGAAAGTACATTTAGGATATATTCCTTTGGGACGATGGGGTGGGTGACTCAGGGATGACTGGAGTAGGGATGGGATTTTCAACAGAGAAATTGGCAGCAAACTTGTTTTCTGATTTGCAGTCTCATTGGAGTGTGAATGAGAGACATCACTGTGGAAAAGTTCAGTACAATGTTGCAAATTATTTCTTAGTTTTGTAATATAGCTGAAGAAGAACTTGTGGTTATTCTTTGCCTCAGATACAGACCTCAATTCATGGGGTACTTTGTTGGCCTTTACACTTGCTTTCAGTTTCTTTTTTTCTAGTTGCGTTCAGTATCTTGGTAACAATTTTCATACTGATTTCATGCTTGGGAGTCCTGTCCCTACCTGGTGTTTTAGCAAGGTTTTTCTCCCTTTTGTTATAAAGTTTATGTTGAATGACCACCTAGGTGGCTTATTTGTGAATGTCCCAATGTATTTGGTCCTAACATGGACTGTTAGATTGATGCATTTATCTAAATCAGTATAAAACGTTTTAGTGTAGCTGGCTGCATGCTCTGGGTCAGCTATGGGGGATGTCATGGGTAGACACCTTTCTGAAGCTTCTAAAGAAGTTTATTTATTTATTGACATTTGATTACTGGAGAAGTCTAACTGGATAGAAGTCCATTTTCAGCAGAGGCCTAAGAAGAAAAGCTCCAAATTATTACAAAACATTTTAAGAACAATAATTTTATAATTTTCAAAAATAAAACAAACATCTGCAGTTTAAATAATTATAATAAAGTAGACATAATATAACAGCTTTGGTTAAGAATTGATACAAGTTATATGACAATTATTTAATATTTAGAGAAATTTTAGACAGTTTGTAGAAAAATTATAGGTAAATTAGTCTAATACAAACAGGAACTGCAGTATGAAGTAAGAGAAAAACAGGCTTATGGCATATTTAGAGAGAAAGTCAGGGAAGAGAATCTGATAGCAGTAAGGAAGTAAGGAGTTATAAGGAATGAAAAGGTATTTGTTCACATTTAGGAGTATAACTACTGAGGGGCAGACAAGGGGAATGGAAAAGGAAGATGCAGTGTTAGTGAGGTTCAGATCACTCAGATCAATAATGCCTCTGTCTCCGGTGGGTCTGTGGACATTTTGATCCACGGAGTTATACACTAAGTTGTAGGTGTAGGTGTTCTAATCTGTGGAAGAGTAGGTTAAGTCATCAAGGATTACTGAGTTTTTTTTTTTTTGTTATATAGGGATATTTTTAAAGAATGCCATGATTTATACATGATCATCAAGGGACAGGAAGAGGGACCGAAAACAGGCTATCAGTTGGAAGTGCGACTTGCCTAAGGTAAACTGGAGTCCTACAAACTCCCTATTGGAGTATCTGGGTACAGCCTTGAAGGCATACAGTCACTGAAACTCCACTGCAGTTTCCAATGGGCTTGAAGGCATGGTAAGCATAAAACTCATGTACTGAGAGAGTGTTTTTCTTACATTTGAACTATGTCACAGCAACAAAACATACACGGACTTGTTCCAGATACAGAAGTGCCTTGAGATTAAGCAGTTTGTTGCTAAGATTCCTGGCATTCAGAAGAGCCACCTTGATGTTATCCAATCGGGATTTGATGTATTTGTTAAGGTAGGATGTTCTTTAGATGAATTCAATCTAACAAAGCTACTCGGGGGGTGGGGTGGCAGAAAATACTTTCAACAGTATACAATACCCCTTGAACGTGAGATGTAAGCCATCCTTTGCAAAGCAAGTTGGTCTGTTGTATATCTCGTACCAAGCCAATCATAGTAGAACTCCCTGGAATAACACCATCTAGTTAGCCAACTGTTAAACCCAATTGTTTTCTCCTTATATTTAAACATTAGTCTCTATGAGGGGAAGATTCCACTCAGAGCTAGAGTCTTACCCTTATCTGACACTTGCACATCAAGTTCCAGCATGTCCTTCTACATGTCCCTCAAGGTTTTGCACACCAAGCAATTTCCTCCTGTATGGACTACTATCATATTGTAGTTAAACATGTTAGGGGAAATGGTCTCAAAGACCCTTGTTATGTCAGCAATCCTGCTTCTGAAAGGCAGCTGACTTTAACCCTCTCCTTTTCCATCTAGGTAAATGTGGAATTTGTATGTCTAACAATAGTCATTTTTACCAGAAGCTAGTTTATGAGTACAAGATATGGAAGTGATTTGTTGCTGGTGCAGGAGTGCAGTCAGTGGATGTACTGGTGGGTCTTATGCTGATACCTAATGTTAAGAGTTCTAGGAGGATTGGGTAAAGACTGTTTTTTTTAATAGCATCAAAGTATGACAATGTTATGTTATCTGTTTGAGGATACTACACTTGTATGGTGGTCTGACAATGTGCTCTCTATGTGCTGTAAACTGGGAGAGGAATGTCTCCAAATCGACTACGTATTGGCACCTCCCACAGATGGAATCTGCTGTGTTGATCAGTAATTAATTTTCAGTGAACATGAGGCAATTTCTACACTGCCTTAGTATATCAAGTACTAGGAGGCTAGCAATGAAAGGGGCCTGATTTGCTGGCTTCAGTAATATCTAGTTCCATAGGGAAACAAGCCCTATATGAGGAATTAAGGAAGGGACTGAAGGAGTATTAACATAACAGAGAGGAGTAAAAGACAGTAGAGCTGTGGTGGTTTTTATCTGGAAACAAGGAAGTGTGGGGTCCGTTTAGAGTAGAAAGACAAAGTCCAGGGCAGTTGATTGCAGCTTAGTACAGAACATCACAAATTGATTTAACATTGTGTAAAAATGGGCCTAATGCTTACAATACAAAGGAAGACCGTTTGGTGGTACTGTCTTAGGGGAAAAATATAAATTATGTACACTACCCACTATTCAACTACACCTAGTGTGGTGCTGCATTCAATCCAATATGCCAGTATATTAACTCTAATTTTTAAGGAGCAGTCTAAACATCCTTAGGTTTCAATCCCTTATTTTTCTTACTGTCTCCTATTGCCTAATTTTGCCTAATGTTGACAAATTTCCTTGTCTCCTCTACACTGGCTTCCTTTTTGTTTGTCAACTGCAAACTGCTTGAAGTTATGTCTGCTTAGTTCAGTGTGGCAAAGTTGACTCACTTGTCACTGGTTTCCATGGGAACTCAGTGCTGATGAGGTTTCTAAGTGTATCCTGGCAGTGATTCCATACTTTTGGGAGATTTCTTCCTTTTCCATGTTTGTTTAACCACAAACTTGACATATGTTCAAGAGGTGTGGGTGCTTGCCCCTTACATGGGGATTGGGTTGCATGGGTACTCCCCCCCCAATAAAACAAACTGTATTTTCAACTAGTTGTGCTCAGGTACTTTTCTCCTGGACAAGTTGTAACTCGACAAGTCATAGTGGAATCTTCTACTATCCATTCCCTCATCTTCTCCTAGCTCTCTTTTCTCATACTTTGATTTCATCTTTCTCTAACACTAGTTCCTAGTCTTTATGCTACTTTTATTTTTTTGCAATTATTGTCCCTTTTGACTATATTACACCTGTGTTGAACTGATGCTATTTCTATATTATGCCAAGTCTGGTAATAGAAAACACAGCCTTTCTCGTATAAGTTATTTTAATAAAAACACAAGTTCATAGGCATATATATGCACATAATTCAAATACTGTTGCTGATTTATATATATATATATACAATGTTTGTATTGTGTTATAAATATATATGACTCTACCGCTGTATTTGCCAGTTGGAATTGGCTTGGGTAATGGCTGAAAAGGGTCCGTGGACCAGTCCACCCACCCAGTTGACAAAGTACAACAAACAAAAAATAAATGTTACAAATGTTTATTACGTTGAAAAAAACACATGGTAAAATTTCTGGAACTAGTGTAGAAGTGAAGGGTTAGATATACTGAATTTTTCACCTGATTGTGTAAAGGAACCCTCAGTATAACAACATTCTAACCTATGTGCGAGCTGCATTTGGAAAAGTGAAAGTACTCTAATCAGTTTCAGGTCATGACATTTAGTGTAGGATTCTTCCATCAGTTTGAATTGTGTTACATTCTGACATGCCTATGGAAAAAAAACAAAATTCCATTGTCTTCCTTTACTAGGCACATTTAACCCTAGCCAGTTTTATGTATATGCCATGGATCTAGGTCCCTTCCTAAGATACCTAAATGGCAGTCCTTTTGGGGTTTTTTTTCTTAGCTCCGCTATTTATGAGGAGTGTATGCCACTAGAAGTGAGAAACAGGCATATATTTTTAAAAACAACACTTAGTTTTAAAGTATACTGCTCAACCTGTAAGTGCAAAAAATCTGGACAAAGTAAAAAAAAATAATGGGGAGCACAAAGGTCTAAAAATAGGGACAATGTTTAAATATCGCCCATGTAAACTTATAATGTTAATATATAAAAATATGTTGCACTAGCATGAATTGACTGAAGGATATGAAGTCTGAAGCTGTTATTTTGTCAGAAAACCACAACTTTTATGAGACACAGTTCAAAAATAAGAGGCAAATATCTGGATACTCTATGAAACTCTGAACATTTGGGAGGTATGTTTGAAAGTACCTTCTTTATTTTAAAGTGTGGAGACTCTGAGGATGCTCTCTGGTTGGATAAAACCATTCCAGTTTAGATATTTCATTCTTGCCTATCTTAAATTGAGGATTTTCCAAATCAAATACTCAATGACTGAATTCTCAAGTCACATAACATAATTAATTAGCTAATTAGTAGGGACTTCCTGAAACTGACCTATCTAACAATGACTAACAGATAACCCACCCCAGCATCAGACAGAACACCAGTCCCTCTTGTGATGACCCTTCACCTCTAGGCCAGTAACAAGGATCCTCAATCCTTACCACTGACTTCTGTGGGGAACGTTCACTGGGAGGATAACAGGTAGACACCCAGTATTTCCAGATGCAGCTCTTGGCTTCAAGTACAATCAAGCATAATTTCCCTTAAGAGCAAACAGGGAACACAGTCAGTCTGGGCTTGGTTCCTTTCTTTTTCTCCAGATCCCCAATAAGACTCCCCACTGGCACAGCTATAGAGTTGAGTCCTTAGCCAGGGTTCCAAGCCAAGTCCTCCAACACTCTCACTGTCCAACCAGTGCTTCTTGTCATTGCTCAAATAGCAGACACACACACTCTTTGCGATTTGATTTGCGCACACACACACACACACACACACACACACACACACACACACACACACACACACACGCAAACCCACACACATTGACTAGCTATGTCCCCTCTTGCCCAAATTATAAAGTAGTTATCACTGCCACCAGAACCCCTCACCAGCTACTTTAAGGCCCTTACAAGGGTACCCAATATACTGAGTGAAATTCCTATTAATACAAATGGTAGTCTGACCAACAGCAATGCTATTAGGAGTGCCCTATGGCCCACACAGTGTCACCAAATAAATATGCAAATACTCTCAAAACTTAAACATCTCTATAAAGATGAGCCACAGTGAAAGGTTTAAATATATTTAATAATAAATAATAAAAAACAAGAGAATACTAAATATCTGTTCACAGTGACATCAGAGTTCAAAATCACAAGAAATATTTAAAATAACATTCCAGAACAGACTCAGACAAATAAAGGAAAACAACATCTAAACTAAGCTTCAGTATATTCTTGAATGAATTTAAGAGAATTACTGTGGTAGTAGTGTTGCGGTAGCATTGTCACCTCACATTAAGACGTCCTGTTCGATTCTCAGCTAGAGCGTCTCCTGCGTGGAGACATGCGTGAATGGGCATACCTTCGCTGAAGGTTGTGCGTCAGGGCCAGCAACCGGGCACGTAAAAATCTACTGCCAATCATTAGTGGACTGGAGTTCCGCTGTGGTGACCCCTAACTGGGAAAAGCCGAAAGACACAACTATTCCCTACTCCTACTTACTTAATAGAGCAAGACAGATGATGTGGTGAATGGTCCTTCTTGTTGTCAGGCCCAAGACAGAGTATAGAATGCTCAGTCTCACTAAGAGACTTCTCAAAATAATATCTAAAATATTACTTCTGGTATAGCTTGTAGAATGACATCACTTATGATCGTCTGACTTCTAGTTCCCATGCAAACCCCCCTTGCTGGAAGCTGGCAGGATTTAGCACCTACATGTAAAAATAAACACATAAGGGCTTTTGCTCAGATCTGTGGCAGGTGCTGGAAGTCATAAAACAATTTCATACCTCCACTCTTCCAGGGTAGTAATTAGTTCACCCCAAAGACAATACAGAAAGCTTCCTAGTACATACTTTGTGTCTCTGGCTGCATTGAAACCTGTAACACCTTTATGGCCTAGCCCATAAAGTGTTTTAATTTCATATATATTTTAAAGTTTGCTGGACTGAGGATAACTTGTTTTCCGGTTTCCTCTATTAAAATATATTCATTTAAACAGTTACAACAGTGCATGTACATCCATGTTCTCTCCAGTAGGGCACACTGTGAATACATTTCATACACAAGCACTTTACAAATACCTTTTCAACACAAACATCCGTAGAAATGAGTTTGATATACACATGACATATAGTTCTAATACATTTGTAACACAAGCATCTTGTATAAACCAGTCTGATATTCACAAATGACATATAATTATTTACAAAATTGCAGCTAGCTGTGCTGGCAGTACCTCCTATCATTTCACCCCTCACCAAAAACCTCTGTTTTATCTTATTTCCATTTCTGAATGCAATCGGATGGATCAAGCTTGAGAAACAAAAATGTTACACAGTTTGGAACATACTTGCCAACTGGCACTGATTTTCAGGGACATCCCTGTTTTACAGGCAAATTCTAGCTCTGGCCCTCTTAATCCCACCTAAAATGGGTGACTTTTGAAGAAAAGTGGTTGTGGAAAAATACTGAAGTCAACATGTTTTGTATTCTGTATTTAAAGGGTTGTGAAAAAATTCACGCGTAAAAATCCTGATTGTCTGGGAAAAATGATCACACTGGAGGAATGGATGGAGTAGACTGCTGCCGTTAGATAAAGCATTGTGCGCAATAACCGTGCTGATTGGCTGGTAAAAACAATTTTAAAACCTATCAATTTTAATGAAAAAGTGTATCAAATTTTGCGGTTCATATAAAGGCTCTATATATGGAGAACTTAAAAGTACATTACTTATCATGTAAGGCATATTACTATCTGCCGATAGATTCTCCACTTGTAATGAATAAAATAAAGTACTTGCTATGCTAAGAGTAAAATACTTGAAGTTCCAGACTTTTGAAGAAAAAATCTTGCCTCCTGAAGCCCCAACGAATCGGCTGCCCTGCACGGCGCTGACCCGGCGCTAAGAGAGGCTGAAAACTCATGAAAGACAAAGAGGTCAGGCTGAACAGAGCCAGAAGACCTTATCCCGAAAGTCTCTGGTGCAGCTTAAACAAGGCCTCTTTCCAGATTCAAGAAGTGAGGTGGTGTTTTAACAGGGTTAGGGCGGAGGAAAGGTAAGCAAAAGAGCAAAAGGAAAATTTTAAAGGGAGCTGTTTTTTTTAATTATTTTTTGTTGTTTAAATCAAAAATTTTATTGAATTTTCTCAAAGTAAGAGGGGTAAATGAATAGATTCCATATACAAGTAGAAATAGGAACAGGAATGATTTCTCGTAAGAGAAATGAAACAGGAAATAGAAAACAGGAAAGCACCCAATACAAAACCAAGATGAGCCAAATATGTTTGACAAACATAGACAGAAGAATGTAAAAGCAAGAGATAAGAAAAAAAAAGGTATGGGTTTAGTGGGTGTTTAAATACAAGCAGAATGTGGATGGAAAAAAGGATCACTGTGCAATCTAAAGAGATGTAAGACAAGAAAAAGCAAAGGGAGGGAAAGAACACAAAGAGAAAAGGAGGGAGGAGGCCAAACAAGTTTGAGATGCCTGGAAAAAAGGAAAAGGAAGTAACATTCAAGGGAAAGAACCAAAAACCACATGGAAGGATGATTTGATAGAAAGAGATGTGTAAGGCCAGAAAAGGAAGATAGTAAGACCAAAATTCAGAACATTGAAACCCAAGGTAGACAACTTGCTCTAAGATAGACATTCTAATCAGATGACTAAAAAGCCATAGATTGGACTTATCATTCTCACATTATTCAATTTGATGCTCACGCAAATATGATTAAGGCAGAAAATCAGGCAAATGACTCTATATGAATAACAGCAAAACTGTGAAAATGGCTGAAAATGTTGGCCAAGGTTGGCTGCAAGGTGACTTATGCAAAAAGCAAATGGGAAAGCAAATATAGCCGTCAGCCGCCCCTTAAGTTTCGCGCAGATGGCATGAGAAGACAGGTTGAAAGGCAAAATAAAAAGCTCCAGACTTTTACAGTTAAAAAAGATGGAACTTTAAGGTGGAAAAAAGGTTCAAGAAATCGAAGAGGAAAAGTGAGGAAGAAGAAACTTTGAGAAGGGAGGTATAAAGATACAAGTAGAGGATTGCGGTAGGCAAAAAGATAGAGGAAATGAGGTTGTTTTGTAATCAAATCTAATAGGGTGAGGAGAGAAAGACCGATGAAAGCTTCCGTGGATATTAATGCAAGTGTAGGCGTCAAAAATGATGTAGATGGAGGAGAAGAAAAACAGTTAAATGTAGTGCTATGAGGAAGGATATAAGTGAAGACGGCGGGGTGGGGACAGGAAGGGGCAGAAAAGAAAAGATATCAAATGGCAAATCAGAACAGCATTACATCAACTATGCATCAGGAAATAATACCAGTAATCACATTGAATCCCAGCCAGTTAAGTGCATTGTGAATTTCTTTGTGACTCAATTGCTTCTAACGCTAGTCAGAAATGCAAGTGTTCGTATGCTACATACCAATGAAATATGCTGTAAAAGATCCAAAATGTAAGGTAATATTAATCGTAGGATATCTGGCGATTGGTGGGTTACCGAATAGATAAACCAAGGATGACTTGCTCCCAAGTAATAATTTCAAAAATCTGCCCAGTACATTTACTAGGAGACCGAGTCAGGAACACCGGTATAAGGTATCAGCCCCAACCTCCACGGGATGGTGGCAAGTGATTTATGAGGGATAAAGTTTGCAATGCTGCTGAGGGCGCAGCCTTTGCTGGTTACGCTCGGTATATGAATGAAGAATATGCCTAGGCCTCAGTAACGCATAGGATGGATGATACATATTACACCAGCGCACGCAGTTTATGGTCTAAGGTGTCATGATACGCACGAAGATGTGTACTGAATGGGTAGCATATTTCGCATATGGCCTGGCAAGCAAAGTCACCTAAACTAGTATTGCAACTGGTATTTGGGACACACCAATGAATTCACCTCAGGGAAGTAGCCCCTATATGTCCTGCGACAATAAGAATGAATTAATGGCATATTTTGGTCACGGAGGGTGAAGGATTTGGTGTCAGTCTCATGCGGGTAAGAAAATGACTAGATGGGTAGGATATACACCCAGAACAGTTAAGTATAAGACTCCCAGCAACATAGCAGGGTCCTGCCATAATAAGCCAGAATCACCGTGCACTGAGTTAGAAAGACAAACTGACATAACTCTGGGATATTATGACTATGTCTCCTTACCCCTCTATGAATCTCAAAGCTAAGACTGGAAAAATCAAAAGCCAGACCGGGTCAATCCTGGACGATAATAGGAACGCAGGCTGCCATCAGATTGATTAGAAGCCAGATTAGACTTCATAAACGCAAGTATCCCAGTGAGCAGAATTCAAGGCTGAGTGAGTGTACAAGTAGGTACCGAGATACTAAGCTGGAGTAATATAAGCACAGATAAACCGTAATACCATCTTCCTTCCAGCCGGCGAACCGCGGTTCTTCTCTCTTGAGAGACAGGCAATAAATGTCATGTGTGGTACCAGCCCAAGCATAGTCCGACAATGCATGTCATGAACGATATCCTTCCAACGGATAAACTATTTTTCTAGGGGAAATATATCGCGGTTACTCTATTCCAATTGTAAAGAGTTTAGCCTTCTCTATCTGCATTTACGCTTATGTATTCTGCTAGGTTTTATAAGGATGATACGACGTATAGTCTATACCATCTTCTCACAAGAGATGTCCCTACGGATTGCTCAGTTCCCTAAACGCTAGCCTATTCCAATTTTCACCAATACCGGATTCCTGCAGCTATACCACGAAGCCATTAAACTCTGTGTAGATATCCATTCCATGTACTACACTTTGCGGCACACGAAGGACATAAGTTCTACCGATGAAGTTTCAATTTTGTAAATTAGAAGTACGTTACCTGGGTTAACCTACTGCTGGGAAGGGAAGGCTTATTAGATGACAGGTTATTCGTCACACTCCCCCATGCCAACTGGGCTGCTGTTAAAACATGTCCTTTAGTATTACACCCATGAGTTGATTCCCAACTACCAAGAAGTGCACCCGCCATCAGAGCCGGGCATACGACATACCGATGACTCGCTGGAAGATTTGCTGAGGCCTGTGACTTACAGCTTTGCAATTATTTACTAGGATCAAGCAATCAGATATACACAAAAAAGACAGTGGGGGCATTTACTTACAGTGCAAGAGTAGCAGCATGTAGATTGCAAACAGGATTTTATGACAGGTGTTATGCAGTTTTGTATGACCGGAAGTTGCAACCAGTGGCATTTGGAACTTTAGCAAATTAGACCAGTAGCACGAAAGCATTACCACACTGTGTGCAAAATTTAATAGCACTTATAGAGTCATGCTGCCAGCATTACCACACTGTGACCATGATCTTAATGCAACGCAATAAAAGCTTGCAGCAGCCATCCTGCAGGACCACTTGGTCCAATTGAGACTAGCAGATATTTATCCAGTATGACTACTAAGCCTTGAAAGCCACGCATGATTTCTGGAGAGATGCACTACCTTAAATCCAGCCATATATTGCTAAGCAGCCACAAAGATCTATGCGCAGAATATGCTTTGCGGACTCACAATATTTTAAAGTTACTAATCTTTAGGATCTGCAGATCTGCCCTACTACATTAACACTGGACACACTTTGTACGGAACAGTCGTATACCAGAAACAGGCACCACGCACTGTATGTATGCAACGACCACTTAGTCAGACCTGCATAAGATCACTCCCAAACTTATCAGGCCAGCTAGCAGGCACTGTTGCTCAGATAAGGCATGTTCTTCCGGACAGGATGTAATGACCGCATAATGCTAGTCAGCATGCTTAAGGGTGCATGTGTTTGCTCAGCAATAGAAAATAGGGATAAGCCGCCAACCCAAAGGAAAGACATTATGCACAAAGACAGTAACTTCAATCTGCTACAAGTCCAACGGCCAGCATGGACTCCCATCTCATGGCCACTTGCCTACCAAGCCGCCCTGACCCTGGGTTCTCATTGGTAATGCATGTTTTTGCTCAGCAGCCAAAAAGGCAGCTGGGTGTCCAGTTTGGGAATGCTGAAACCACACCTACATGCGTTACAGCAGCAGACAAATTGATTTTGCATTACTAAACCGAATTAAAACTTAGCACAGTACTCCTCCTAAATAACGACTAGATCAAAAATTAGGCAGAATGCCCAACCATTTTGACCAGCAATAAATATGTTTTGCCTTACTATCTTTAGAGTGCAAGAACACTTGAAGCGAATTCCTCCCACTGAATAAATTAGCTTGGTTAAAATTTTCCACCCTATTCCACTAGTTTGCATAGTACAGAAAATATGCAAAATCTACAGGTATGGTTCGCGGCATCCACCCAAAATACCACGGACTTAAGCTGCCCGCATCATTTCCAACACTTCTATCCTTTTCTATACAGGCAGTATGGAAAAACTCGAATTCGGTCCCGGCACAACTAAAGAAGTTCTGTGTTAATAATTTTAGATTTATAACTATAGTGATTGTATGCTTTCCGTGACACACTAACTTCAAATGTAGTAGTGATACAAACGGCCTCAATCACAACCAGACCAATTTGACTTCCTACATTATCTACCTATCCCCTGGGGCCACAATAGATATGCTAGAAATCGTCTAATTGGGTCCAAATTGAATTGAAACACCATCTAACCTACCACCCACAGTCAGCAGGGAAAAGGAAACCAAGCCCATGTTGTTTTGAAACCAAGTTGAGCCTTACCATGGCACAACAACACAGTGTCTTGATTTATCTGTCTACCTTCTTCTAACTCTTTCATTGACAAGACAACTATTTGCCTCCTCTCAAAAGGAGTCACCCCATTTGAGTTAGCCCTCCTTTGACCCTATTACGCTTAGTGGCAAAACAGTTTGGAGGCATGGGAACGTGAGGGGGTGAGGAGATAGCATGGCAGTTGAGCAAAACCAAAACTAACAGCTGCTTCTAATGAATGATTGTTTTCAGGTTCAAAAGATCTACAAAATCCAATACCCTAAGCTGTTTAGAAATGGCAGTCTGGATTAAAGAAAGGTCCTCATGGATCCACCTAACATCTAGTAAACTTTTTTAAGTTAGATAAAAATTGAATTCCCTGAGATCCACCCCAGATAGCAGTAACCATTTTTTGAAATAATGAGAAATTGCATCAATGGTTCTTTGTAAATAGCGGATTGTTTATAACTAGGATGATTGTAATAATAAGTTTTTTGTGTTCTATGCCATTAAAAAAAGAGACAATAACACCAGCAAGCATGTAAACTTAATGTTTTTCAAGCTATACATCAATATGCATATGCATTTGAAATGGATGAAAAACAAAGTTGGAAAAAAAAAAAAGATGTAAATGATACTAGTTTTGTTGAAAAAATGCTGTATGTATATGGCCACCTATTATAAGCCAGGGCCAAAGCCAAATGGGAGTTATATCAGTGCAAAACAATATAACCATAAAAAAAGTGTGATTGTTATTTTTATTTGTAGGTAGGAAAGATATAAATGGTTACCATATGGCTGTTCAGTAGGAAGATATTTTTGGGATATCTGATACCAGCTATCAGACACACCCAAATGTATACACTTCAAATGCTCTCTTAAAATGCACGTTAATCAAATAGGTAACATTGATCCGTCAAGGTAACATTGATGCGCTATGGATTTATCAACAGCAAGGTCTCACATACGCCAGCAGGAAAGGATCATATGTAATTGGGCGGCTGGTATTTGCTAGGCGTATGGGACAATAAAATCCATCTGTATGGGAGGAAAACTCCCAAAACTGTTAGAGAACTGTGTCAAAACTTTCATTTTTCAAGTAGTAATGCTACATTTTTCAGCTTTGAATTGGTGATACACAGATTAACGCTTATGAGAACAGTAGTAAGCAGAACCGTGTGCGCTCGATCACCCTAGCCGGGCGGCTAACTTAATCCAAAACAAGTTTGGATTTTGATTAACCTGGTCCATAAAAACCTCTTGACGTTGACTTTTTTCCAAATGAAATTTGGATTCTGTGCAATCGTAGAATATTTTTTTTTGCTGCTTGGTTGCTGCATGCCATCATATTTTGCTGCTTGGCTGCTGTTGTATTACCATGTAATTTTAAAATGATAATATTGAAGGTTATCTCTGCCAATGCTACAAAGCATATTTCTGATTATATGAGAAGGTAAACAACGATTCAAATGTTATGAACAGCATGGAAAAAATTGTAAGGGAGGAAAGCAAGTAATACTGAATGTTCAATGCCTTTTGTATTCTGTATTCTGCGGGTTAAGCAGAAAATGTTGGAAATGCAAACCGCTTTTACGTTCTTGGAAAATTAATCTCACAAGAATAACTGTGTTAATACTAAACTGCTGATAAAGCAACTGGCAAGAATAACTGTGGTACTGGCTGGTAAAACAAGTAATCAAACTAAAGTCTTTCATGAAAGTCCTCAGCACGTGTGCGGCAGGAGGGTCTATATAAGGAGAACTAAAGTACAAGAAGCCAGACATGTAAAATAAAGTAGTCATGTAGCAGATCTCCATGCACGTAAAATATTCAAGATTTTATATAGTGGTGAATTACATTTAATAAATAATGATAATAATTAGAGTTATAAACTTCTCTTATTTCAGAAAATGGATACTAATTCACATTCTCTTATTCTGTCAACGTCTCTAGTTAACAGTAGTAATATTTTAGAAGTGTCCCTGATTGTCTCTGATAATTTCTTAATTTGTCCCCAGTTCAGTTGAGATTTGTCTCTGATTAGATGAGAGCTATTACAGATTGTCAAGACTATAGCTGTTTTACTTTGAATTACATTAGTAACTCGATGGGTCTTCTTTAAGTTTCCAAATGTTGTATTTTCTTTATAGTACCCTATAAGTTATGAATTATTGTAAAAAAATAAAAAATCCTACCTATGTATTTCAAGCCACAAAAAGAGATCACGATACAGCTAGGAGTACATTTAATAAAGAAAAGCTACACCCGCTCACGCCTGCACGTTAAACTGAGGCCCTCGTTTGCGCGAGCTGGTGGACGCTCCGGTGGATGAAAAAGATTCCAGCACACATATTGTATGAAAGGAGTTGGGGGAACTTCCTCTTTGCCCTCGCCAAATTTCCCATAGTAGTGGAAACACCAACTTGGGTCTCCCATGAAAAGTGGCTATTGGCTTAATGGCACTACACTTGTCAACAAGTATAAAATAAATAAAACACTCGCTGCTCTTTGTTTTCCCGCCCTTTTGTCAACGAGCGTCACGGCAGTGGGGGCGATACGTTAAAAGCTACAACACCAAGTTTATGTGAATCTTTTGGCATACGATGAACAAAGGTAGAGAGAGTGATATTTATGTTTAAAAGAAGTTAGGTCGTTATGTTGTTTGGAATTAGATGATCGTGATTCACGCATGCTGAGCTATGAGTAAAGGGAGCGTAACCTCGCAGGACTATCACAGGGTGAGCTGCTCTTATCTCTTTGCGATTTATTTGATGGGTCCAGGCGGTTGGCCGAACCGGGGCTATTCGTGTTGGAAATGATGGCAGCTTCTACTTGAAATCAAATGTGATACAGTGTTTGATAACCTCATGTATTGTCATAGACAGCCATAATGCTGTTGTGTTCTTTCTCCCGGTGGCCTTTTGGGCAAACCTCGGAGACTTTTGGTTTGTGACCACAATTTTAGTTTTTCAATATAGAAACTTAATTTATTCTACATTGTGACCAACTTTCCGGAATTAACAATTGTTTTACAAGTACTACAGTTATTGGCACATTAGCAGTGGTTAGCATGTCCATACAAATTATGTTCATAGCTTTTTAAACCTAAAAGGAAATGCGTGTTCAATTCCACCATTTTTTGTAGCGTATATGCCTTTCCCTTGCCACCTTTTCCAACTCATCGTAGGTACCCAGATCTTCCATAATTTCTCAGATTCATACCATTTACAACCCACAAAACTCCAAAGAACCATCACCCAATTGAGAAAGTTCCAAGAGCAGCTGATGGTCAAATGGAGGGCAGGCAAATGTGGCCAAAGAAATAAGGTTTCCAGGCATAGTACCTAATCAACAACAGGTTTGGCAAGGTTTGCTTGTTTCATTTCTACTTAGGATTACTAGTTTTAAAACAGCTCAAAAAACATGACATGGCCCTACAAACTCTAAACAGGGGGTCCAGCAATCAACATTTTCCATAAAATAATTTTTCTAGTCTGTCATAAAATCTTCTATGTATGAAAAAGCAGGAGGAAAACCATGGGATGGCTGAATTAGCAAAAATAACTCCTTTACCAGGTGTGAGAACAAGATTATTTTATTCCACAACAATGAGTGCTTTCGTTCGAGTTACATGGACTTCATCAGAAATTTCTGATGAACTCCATGTAATTAGGACTAAAGCGCTCATTGTTGTGGAATAAAGAATCTTGGCTTCACTTATGCCTCCTTCTTTTGGATTCTTGGTTGGATTACTT
Organism: Protopterus annectens; assembly: GCF_019279795.1. Lineage (NCBI taxonomy): Eukaryota > Metazoa > Chordata > Ceratodontiformes > Protopteridae > Protopterus > Protopterus annectens. The sequence continues at coordinate 1,762,130,869 of NC_056744.1, forward strand.
TATTTTTTGTTCTTTACCATGTGTAAAAATGCACAACAAGAGTAATTAATAATAATAAATTATGCTAAGCATGCATACATTAGAGACACATTTTTAAAGCAGAACCAAACCATTAGCAAGGCATCTAGCAGCAGCTAACCATGTTTAATTTTTTTATTAATATGGCCACACAGAATTAGTATACAGACAACAGTGGTACAGGGAAATGTTTGCTAGTGAGCAGTAGAGGTTTGCAGCAGTATTTACTTTGCTGTAGTGATATGCTTGTTACCATTTCAGAAATATACAGCTTCAAAATATGGCAGTACGGAGGAGGCACTGACTGGTGATTTTCAGAGAGCAAGTTATCATTCCTCTGGTTTAGCAGAATGCTGCAAATGATGGAAATAAGGGAATGTTTGACCATATTTAATGAGAATGTCAAATTATTGCATTTATATAGAGTAGAGGATGTTTGATAGAATTAAAATGATGGGAATGGGGCTGCTTTTTCTGAACTTCATTTCTTATATTAGCATAAGAGCTGTAGCCCTACATAATGGATCTTTAGAAATAAATTTAAAAAAAAAACATTGTGTTGATGTTAGTATTTTATAGTTGGGAATAAGGGCACACTAGCTGTTTGTTGTTGAGGTGGTGAATTGAAGACATTTTGACTGAAAACAAATTGGGTTAAATCAAGGACATTTTGATTGGGTTTCATCTTCCTGACACATTTGAAAAATATTATATAGCTCATTACTTGAGTCATTGCATTGTATATAGTATGGGCACATTGCTTGTACAAGACTATTGTGTGCTGTATTGGCAGTTTTCTCCTTTTTCCACAGTTGTGTGACTGCAGAGTTGGTATATGTAAGATGTGGGTGGTGTGGAGGACTTGTTCCCCTACAGAAAGACGATTTTCAGTAAATGTGGGTAGAATTTAGAGGAATCATGTCAATTAGTCATAGAGGAAGAGTTATTGTCTCTTCTTTTTTATTTGTTTAACTGATTGCATAGTGATCTAATTTATATACATGTAAAATAAACATTGATAACTGTCTAAATTAAGGCATACAAATATGGTTCTTTACATAATTTGATAGGCACAGGATGGTTTAACTGAAAATAACTTTTCAGTAACTGTGCAGGGCAACAGCTGAGAATGATTTATACATTTATGAACTGTGTAGCCATAGTATTTGAAGGCTAGTGTACATTTTTAAAATTTGAAATTACTGGAATGGAGGAAGGCAACAGTGTGAAGCTTCAAGTGCAAAATAGACTCCTTATTATGGATGCTTGGTACCAGGATTTACTAGTGCTTGATTGGTTGTAAACAGTCCCTGGAACTTGCAATTTCGTGGTGCCTTGGAATGGAAGAAGATAAGCTGCACAGAGTGGACAAAGTTGCATTCCTACCACGTGGAATGAAATAGTTAAATGTTCGAGTAAACAAAGAAAATCCCTAGGGATGGGTATAAAGAAAATGAACAGAAAGGATTATAAACAATAGTATTCTGATGTTGTCTCTTAAAAAAATTAATTCAAGACCAGGCAGGGTACATTTAAGGGCAGAATGTTTTACAAAAGAATGTGTCAACCAGAGAAAAAAAAACATAAAGGTACCAGCTTTGTAAACTGGTATAGGGTGTACTTAGTGGAATTCTAAGCATGGCATTTGTATTAGTAGTAGTTGCATTAGTTTTACGTTTATTAACCAGGTGAGTGGGTTAATCACAAACCCTTTTCAGCAATGACCTGAGCTACTGTACAGTAGCAATGGTATAATTAACAATTACTTGAAAAAGCAAAGGCAGGAAGCTCTGTAACATCATATACCATGTATGGTTGTATCAAAAGAAGCATGAAGTGGAAGACTTGTGTGTTATTTACTGATTGATTTATTTGTTTTTTCAGTAAATTTCTGGATTTATATAACATTTGGAAAGCCATGTCTCGGGGATTAACTCCACCTCCTTACTGCCCCACTGAGATCGGTGTCATGAGGGATTGTAATGCTAGCGCTGTTCGTTTGCATGATTACATCATGAGGGGCAAGCTCAGAAAACTGAAACGCCTTTTGAAGAAAGGTAAGAAGCAATTTAAAATGAAAAATTTAAGCCCAGGCACTATGATTATGTAGTATACATATTATAGATTCCTGGGTAAATATTAGGCAGCTGGTTTGCGGGATTACAATTCTGGTCATACATAAAGTCAGAATCAAACCCTGTCACTTGTATTTATGAGGTTAAGGCCTTAACCGTTTTGTCAGCCCCCCCCCTTTACAATTTTCTGTGCCAATGTCTGTCACAGGCATAGTTTTATATGTAGAAAGTGCTTTGTATGTTCTCTGTTAGCCACACTCTGGTTAGTTACAGTGAAAGTCATGTAAACTCCTCTCTTGAGTATCACAGTTTGCTGAGGTCCATTTACACACACACAGTGTTCTGTTAGATGAGACCCTCTAGAGTGTGTATGGGCCATTGATAGAAACACCATAGGCAGTCCCAGACATGTCATGTAGCACAGGGCATGGGGGTTTCTACATTTCCTTAGACCACTGTTGCAGCAGACAGTACTGGCATTTTATTTTTACAATTAAGTAACAGAACATTAAGAGGAAAGAAGTCTATGGAATTCAAGTTTCCCCTGCCAGCCACCACCAACATAAGCTTGTGTCAGATGCAGAACTCACAAAATACTGCTGTTGTTGAATCTGTACTGAACATTTGTAGTAACTTTGTAGAGTTGTAAGACTTTCTTGAAATACTGATTTGTCAGAGAAATGCATAATTTTTCTCATGTTGTTGGTGCTTGTAAAATTACATTAAGTGAAATTGAAGTTGAAAATGTTATACTGAATCCTGCCCGTAAATTATAGCTGAATATATTATATGTTGATACCATTCAAGATCTAAATTTCTTTTTAATCTACTGTGTCTGCCAGAATATTCCACATATTTTTGTAGCGTAAAGTGAGTTTATGTTTTGTTGTATGTCTAATAACCTGGCTGTTTGTATCATTTTTTAACAGAGTTTACAGTATTTATTCTTCTCAGCAGTCAGTTTACATCAAGGAGTTACTTGCCTGACAGCACAGATTTAGCCGAACATTTACTTTCATGGAAAATAAATAATTAATACAATTATGTTATTGTTAACCCAGCTGCCATTCATTCTGCACAGGAGTGCATTCAAAATCTGTTCCTTAACGATGTAGAGAACTGAAATTGCTGCAGGAACTGTGTGGTGTTCATTAGTAGCAGCACATGTGCTTCTGATGCTGGGAAGATCAGAACGCTGTATCTCTGTGCTTATGACCAGATTATAGGTTCATAGGTTTATACTAGGTAACGACCACCAGGGTCTTTACAAGCCTAGGCATGCAACCTAACCCGACCCAGTTTTGTCCCTGAGTTCCTCAAACATCGATATGGTGGGGTATGTTTGTAAGGAAGTAGCTAAGGGATGTGTGTGTGTGTGTGTGTGTGTGTGTGTGTGTGTGTGTGTGTGTGTGTGTGTGTTGGGGGGGGTATGTTAGTTGCGGATTAATTTACTTACTGTCGATCAGAGGCATGGGGTGCCAGACCGGGGGTGAATTTATGATTTCCTATGCCATGATCAAGGTTTTGTTTGAATAGGGTCAGAGGTGAACTGTGCTTCACGTAGATAGGGAGCTTTTCTGTAGTGCGGGGATCCCTCGAGATGCATCTGGGTCTTTCCACCATGCTGTGTTTACATTGCAGGCAAAGTTCAGGTACTTGGATTTAGTGTTTCTGGTGATCTTTGTTTTGCAGATGTGTAAGAGATCCATCAGAGCTGGATGTGAGGATCCCTTATATGCTGGGCATAGATCGTGTCTTAGTAACCGGTACGAGATTGATTACTGACATATGTCCTTAAGGTGATCTGTATAGGATAGGGTATTTATACCCAGGGTTCTCCCGGTAAGGAACATTTGTGGGAATTACAACTGTAGCATGTGCCTGGTTAGGTACATGCAAAGGAGGCATTGTAATCAATGATGGGTCTAATAAGGGCTGAGTAGAGGGGTACTATAGGTTCCTTGAACCTAGATGCCATACCCTTGCTTAGAAGTTGGCTGTCTTAGAGTAATTTTCTTACTATCTTGGCTGTGTGCTGGTTGAAGGCCAGAATATTGCCTACATATGTTCTCAGATCCCTAACTATTGGGTCAACTCTTAAGGGTGTTTTAGCAATGGAGTAATTAGCTTGGGTGGACATTTTTTTTTTTTTTCAAAAAAGGCACTATAATGCATTTCTTCACACTGAGTTTTAATCTGCGATTTTGCACCAGCCATTTGTTTGTGTTAGACTCTTTTGTAGGATGTTGTTGTTGTGGGAGCATTCTGTGAGATCATCCAGTTTACAGTTATCTGTGAATTTGGTGAGCCAGAGCCCTTTGTGGTATTCTGCTGTTGATCGATCTCTTGATGGAGGTAGTATCATTGATCCTGGCTTCTTGAGTCCTCTGTGAGCCAGACTGCAACCCAGCAAGTTATGCAGGAATTTATACCTAGCTGTGAGAATCTGTAAACAATACCTGAGTGAAGAATTGTATCAAACTCCTTACCCAGGTCAAGGTAGACTGTATGCACCATTTTCCTATCATCCATAGCCTTGGTGACCCTGTCAAAGAAGTCTACCAGACTGAGTAGGCAAGACCTTCCATTAACAAAACCAAACTGGGATAGGTCCAGTGTTTGTAGGTTGACAATGTCCTTGTTGTTCATTTCCATGATAGTTTGTTCTATGACTTTGAATATTAGACTTGTCAAACTGAAGGATCTATAGTTCATGGGGTTGAGTGATGGTCCATCCTTATGAAGAGGAATGACGATTATGGCCCTCCATTCACCTGGCGCATAACCTGTTTTGAGGCTGTATTTGAAAAGTGCCTCAAGTGGTCCTGCTAGTCATGTCTTAGGCTATTTAGGAGCAGCCAGGGATATTACTGGGGTCCATTGAAGCAGTGTTTTTGGCCTTAGAGAGTGTTGCCAGGACTTGTTCCGTGTTGATAGTTGCAGGTAATATGCTAGAAGAGATTTTGGAGGGGGTAGTGGGGGCTGAAGTTAAAAATAAATTTATTGGCCAGTAGATTTGCTATGTCATCCTGGTCAATGAAGGTTGTGCCATTTACCACCAGTTCTACACACTGCTGAGTACTGCCTTTAAGGTTCCTGAACATAGCTGAAGAAGGCCATGTGATTGTCTTCAACCTGAAAGGCTATCCTGACCTCGTAAGTAGTCTTGTTGGACATTATCAGACCTGTTAATTTCTTGTATAGCTGAATCAGAGCGCTCTTGTCTCTGTGAGAGTTGCTCTTTCTGATTTTGGTCATGACTTTTTATTTTTGTTATATACCCTGTTAAAGTAAGGATTCCACCAATGGGGGTTGTTTTTGGTGTTAGATCTGAGCTTACTTGTGGTAGGTATAGCAGCCTCAGTGCAGGCATTTACATGTTTGTATGGGTTTTTGTTAAGAGAAAAAGTTTTAAAACATGCTATTATTTGTCTCTTTCTCCCATCTAGCAAGATGAATATGCTATTTGCTGAAGTGCTGGTAAGAAAAGGTCATTGAACCATGTTTATTAAAGATGGGCTTTATCTATGATAGATGTAGTTTGCTTATGAACTTGAATAACACCTGTTTTCTATACTTCTGAATAAGAGTTAATTTACTGAGGCAGGCTCTGGAAAATTCCAGCTACCACTGTGGTTTTGAGGTAAACATTCTACACTAACTATGGTTTTGAGGTAAACATTCTACACTAGCTGTGGTTTTGAGGTAAAGCATTCTTTTCTGAGGTAAATTGTGATCCTAGATGTTTTTCATAGCCAACTGTCAACTGTTAGAAATGTAACAAAAGCTATTTTGGCTAGTAACAGGAAAGTATAAAAGTTGATGTCAGTAACCAAGCTGATCAGATTGAGATCATCTTGGCCAACATGTTGCTGTAATCTGGTTAGCAGTTAATAAAGGAAATTTTCATCACCTGAGGCAGATGTGACTCTCTTGAATTTTTTCTTCTGATATTTTGGTCCTTCGAGCCGGAAATCTCTACGAAGATATGGATCAGACTGACAGAGAGAACGAAAAACCTGCGCAGGTGAGGGTTTCTTATCTTAAGATTCCCTTGACGGAAAGCCCTCCGACTGATTTGTCATTGGAAAGAGGCCGGCCACTCTCTGATCCCTATCTGAGGGACGGTTTCCGAACCAAAAGGGTAAACGGAGTCTCATCTGGTTCAGGTAGGATGAAAAATGCCTTTTTTTTCTTTTAATTTAATTTAACCTTGTCGACAGGGGTTTTATTTTTAGATAAGGGTGGGTAGGAATAATTGTTAAGATTATTTTGTTAGGATTACCTGTTATTTTGTTAGGATCCCCGTTAAGATAGCCCCATTTTGTAATAAGCCCTGTAAAAATAAGAAATGCAGTCCTAAAGTATACAGTCCTAAAATAAGAAATCTAGGAAAACATGGGTTCAAGTTGCTGCAAGAGTGAGAGTGATGTCTGTTTAAATGTTGATGCTAAGTATATGAAAAGTTTAAACAAAAATAATGTTACATTTTTGAGAAGTGGAAGTTGAAATATGATTTTGATGGTACACTGAATAAGAATGCCTGTGCAAAATTGGTTAGAGATTTGAAAAAGGATGCAGGAACTAGAACTAAAAAGCAAAGACAATTGGGATTTCCCCAAGCACAAAAATGGTTAGAAGAAGCAAATAAACGAGCTATAAAAGAAAAACAGTGTCAGGAAAAAGAGAAAATAAATCAAAAGGGATCACTGGTGCCAAGTGGAAAAGTAGCTTTATTTTTAGATAAGGAGGATGAGCATACAGTTTGTGCAGTACAAAGGCAGGCAACCGCCCCACCGTATGGTGAAATTGCTGCTGCCATACCAGGGGAACCTCCTTAATATCAGTCTGAAGATGTGGGATCTGTACAGCAGGGTGGGTTATTAGCTGCTCAAGGAAATGTTTTGATCCCTCCAATTTACCCACAAATTCCCGTAGTACCTAAGGTTGCTTTGCAACAGGTAGACCAACCTATGCAGTTAAGGTCAGGACCAGCAGGGCAAGGACGTTGGGCTATTAAACTTTCTGACCATTCAGAAGCTCTTCCCTTAATACAAGTTGCAAACCCACAAGCAGGAGATGTTGGACAAGAACCAACTATTTTAGTTTATCGTCCCTGGGCTAGATACAAAGCGAGCTACGGATGGTATTCCTCATCCCAAGGTTAATTTTCAAAAGTTTTCTGAGGACATAGTTGGTATGTGTTTAAGTTATCATCTAAATGGTTTAGAAGTAGAACAAGTAGTGCGACAAATCTTAGGTCCAGATTGGCACTTAGTTTGTGGTACTTGGACATGTAAGGCAAATGACGGCACTACATTAAAGCATAATTCTGGGGTGTTAGACACACGAGTCACTAATCTGTTAAAGAGAATTTCTGATAAGTGGCGTCCAAGAGCAGATTGGACAGTAATAAATCAGTGCATTCAAAATGATGATGAATCTGTAGATCATTATATTGTAAGACTGTCAGAAGTGTTCAACAACCATTGTGGAATGATGATTCCGCAGGATCAGACTAATGATAGTCCGTATGAACAGCAATCAAAGAATGCTTTTCTTAAAGGTTGTAAGGCTCCGATAAGTAGTTTTATTACTAAGCACATGGTAGATCACAGAACATGTAGACTGCAGCCTTTGTTTGAATATGCACGGCATGCTGAGCGACATTTTAATCTAAAAAAGAAAAAGAAAGTACAAGTGTTGGCAGTAGGGGATGATGGTGGGATATTCCTAGTACAGGATCAAAGGGGGCAAGGGCGCCGTGGTGGCGTAAAAAAACGTGGCGGCCCGCAATGGGACACGTTAAATGAACCGGGTGGACATTCAGCCTATAGGGAAAGGTTAAAACGTGGAGAATGTTTTAAATGTGGTAGACGTGGGCACTTCGCTGCCGACTATGAAGAGTGGCAACATCCCCCACAGCTTACGAACAAGGGCTCCGCATGACTATATGATAGTAAAGAAAGGCGCCATCTTCATTATGGGGATAGTGAAGAGGCAGACACTCTCTACGATGAATGTCAGAAACACTCTAATGGAAGGGCGGGATTGTGACTGTGAAGTCATAAACCTGGCAAATTTGGGTATTGCTATGCATCTAGATCAGAAACCCATGATAGAGTTTTTGGTTGAGGGACAAAAAGTGGAGTTTTTATGTGATTCAGGTGCATCGCGACACTTTTGGGTCCAGCAGTTCTGCCTCCGAACTGCGAAACAGATGAGTTTGTCCTTGTAAAAGTGGCAAACGGGAAAATTTATAAGGAACCACTGTCTCATCCTCTACTGTTCACAGATCTGCAAGCAAACCAACATGTTAGGTGTAGGGTAATTATATCAAAAGTTTGTCCAGTTAATTTGCTGGGAAGAGATTTGATGCATGTGTTTGGAATAGTGGCAATTCCCACACCTAAAGGTATTGAGGCAAAAAGGTTAGCGGATGGCTTAGTAGTACAGGGAGTACAAGACTTGTTTTACTGGTATAGCCTAGACTTGATTTCAGACGGCCCGGGGAGGGTTGATGCAGAGTTGATCAATCTAGCTCTAAGTTAATCTAGGAGCGGGTCACCGCAGGTTGCGGCTTACATTGTACTTGTACCCTGTAGGGCTAGCCCTGGTCCGGATACTTGATTTCAGACGGCCGGGGAGGGTTGATACAGAGTTGATCAATCTAGCTCTAAGTAAATCTAGGAGCAGGTCACCGCAGGTTGCGGCGCAGTTACATTGTACAATGTTCTATAAGGCCCCTGGTCTGGATAAAGAATTTGAAAAAGAATTCTTTAAGCACAAGTGTGCAAGGATAATTTTGAATTATATGTTTTGGGATACGCAAGGTAATACAGTAGTAACCTGTATTCTGACTAAGGAAATGAGTTCTTTATATCGCTCAGGTTATAGACCGCATATCTCAGTTACTAAAGCAGTGGGGACACATTGGGTAGATTTGGCGAAAAAGGTAATGATTTGGAACACAATGTCTGAAAGTCAGTTAAAAGATCAACAGATCCAGGTACAAAGATTAAATTGGGTGACTTGGGCACGACCAAGTGTGCACCTCAGGGATGACAAAACAGAAATGGCATGACAAATCCTCCTAACTCAAGAGAAAGATAGTGCGTTAAGTGCCTTGCCTGTAGATTTATGGTCAAAAGGTAAAGGAGATGTGGGACTGATGAAAACAGCAGGTGAAGTCTGTATAACTGCAAAGTCAGGTTTTAGACCTCGTAAGCACCAATATCCACTAAGTAAGCAAGCAGAGGAAGGAATTAAGCCAGTTATTGAACAGCTAAAACAGGTAGGAATTCTTGTTGAATGCCCAGATTCACCCTGCAATACTCCGTTGTTTCCTGTAAAGAAACCGGATGGGTCATGGAGGTTGGTTCAGGATTTACAAGCAGTAAATTCAGCTGTGATCCCAAGAGCACCAATGGTCCCTGACCCCTATACATTACTTAATGATTTACTACCTCAGCACAGATATTTTTCTGTCATATATATAAGCAATGCCTTTTTCTCCATACCACTACACAAGGAGAGTAGATTTTGGTTTGCATTCACTTTCCAAGGTAAAAGATATACATACACTAGATTGCCACAGGGTTATTGTGAGAGTCTGACAATATTCGCACAAGAAATGGCTGCGAATTTAGCTCAGTTTGTTCCTCCAGAGGGAAGCCAGGTCCTGTTGTACGTAGATGATATTTTATTGGCCTCACCCACGCAGGAAAGTTGTAAAAAGGATACCCTAGCCCTTCTTAGTTTTTTAGCTGAGCCAGGACATAAAGTAAATAAAGAGAAGTTACAATTGTGGAAAGCACAAGTAAAGTACTTGGGTTATTTAATCTCGCAGGAAGGTAGACAATGGGAAAATACAAGAAAACAAGCAATTCTTGAAGCACCTATGCCTACGACTAAGCGGGAAATGATGTCGTTTTTAGGTGTGACTAATTTTTGTAGAAGTTGGATTCCTAATTATGCTGAAGAAGTAGGGCCATTGACCGCACTGATCTATGACACTCCCATGGCAGCAAAAAGTAATATATAGTGGACAGATAAGGCAATACAAGCATTTAATAGAATTAAGCACTTGATAGCAGGATCCTCTGTTTTGGGTTTTCCGAACTATTCTAAGCAGTTTGTACAAATGGTTGATTGTAAGGGAGGATATATGACTTCAGTTCTGGTACAAGTACATGGGGACAAACAGAGACCGATAGCTTTTTATTCCTCCAGATTAGATCCTGTTGCAAGGGCATTGCCGCATTGTGTTCAAGCTGTAGTGGCAGCCGCCATGGCAGTGCAAGCCTCAGCATCATTAGTTTTGTTCCACCCATTAAAATTGTGAGTTCCACATTCAGTAGCTACTATACTTTTGCAAGATAAAATAACCTTTTTATCTCCTAGTCGACATTTGTCATGTATGACAGTGCTGCTGACACAGCCACATATGACCATAGAAAGATGAACTACTCTTAACCCGGCAACACTTTTGTCGACTCCAGAAGAAGGTACTCCACACGTTTGTTTAGAGAGCATTCATGACAAAGTACTTCCCCGACCAGATTTAACACATATTCCGTTGATAGATTCTGATCTTGTTTTGTTTGTAGACGGATCAGCAAAGAAGGACACTGTAGGAAGAACACTAGTAGGGTATGCTGTCACCACAGAAACTGAAGTTTTGGAAACAAAAGGATTGCCAAACATTTATTCTGCCCAAGCAGCTGGGTTAGTGGCTTTGACTCGAGCTTGTACCTTAGGGGAGGGTAAAAAAGTGACAATTTATACCGATAGTCAGTATGCTTTCTCCACTGTGCATGTTTTCGCTCAACAATGGAAAAATAGAGGAATGGTTACTGCGACAGGCAAACCAATAAATCACAGAGATTTAATTTTACAGTTGTTAGATGCAGTGCAATTACCACTTCAGATAGCGATATGTAAATGTTCCGCACATACTAACAGAAAAGATCCTGTCTCTAGGGGAAATGCTTTTGCTGATATGGCTGCAAAAAAGGCAGCTCAAGAAAATGATTTGCTTTTACATGACAATGATTAAGAGCCCGGGCACCTCTTAGACTTAGTGACACTAAAAGTAATGCAAACATTGACAACACAGAAGGAAAAATGTCGTTGGGTGAAATATGGTATCACTCAACAGGATGGGTTGTATAGGGCATCAGATGGCAAAATGGTATTACCTTCAAACCTTTTTAGGTATGCTGCATTGGTTAGCCATGGACCTGCCCATGTAGGAGTACAGACAATGGTTCAAATAGTGTCTAAGGTGTTTTGGTGTAAAGGATTTTCAACTTATGCAAAGCAATTCTTTTTATCTTGTTTATTATGTGCAAAGTATCATGCTCAGGGGGGAGTTAAAAAGTCTCAGCAGGCATTCCCTACCCCTCCATATCCATTCCACACACTCTGTATGGACTTTATTGAGTTGACACCTTCAGAGGGAAAAAGGTTCTGTCTAGTTATAATTTATGCTTTTTCTAAGTGGGTAGAAGCTTTTCCAGTAAAGCATCCTGATGCACACACAGTAGCAAAGCTTTTGACAACAGAAATAATTCCCCGATTTGGCCTTCCAAGGCGCATTTATAGTGATAATGGGTCTCATTTTGTAAACCAGATTGTGCAGAAGTTGGGTCAAGTGTTTCAAATTGATCTCAAGTACCATTGTGCTTACCATCCCCAGTCAGCTGGACAGGTGGAGAGACACAATGGTGTCCTGAAGAGTAAGCTCCACAAACTGATGGCAGAAACGCATAGATCCTGGACTGCGTGCCTTCCATTGGCACTCCTGTACATGCGAATCTCACCCTCCTACAAAGGACTTACACCATTTGAACTTTTGTTTGGGAGACCATATTATGTCCCGCAGTGGCAAGGATTGTTGCCAGCAGAATGTGAGGGGGGTGAGGATCTGGCGGATTATATGAAGAAGCTGCTAAATGTCAAGTGTCTTGTAACCAATGACTCCTTTGCAGATTCCAGAAGTGAAACCTTGTTAAGCGTGGCACCCGGGGACAGGGTGTGGATCCGAATTGTGAAGAGAAAGAACTGGTCATCCCCCAGGTGGGAAGGCCCATATCAAGTACTTATCTCGACACCTATGGCTGTAAGACTTTTCCTTCTACCATTGATGTTGGTCAGACTCCATCGGACCCCTGAACGCAAAGTTTGACTACAAAGGAAGGATGGCCATGTTCAACTGGTACTTGAACTGTTACGTGATGATGATTTTGGTGGCGAAAGTAAATATGTCCATACGAGAAGGAACAGTTATGAGAGAAAAAGGAATGGTGGTGCTGCAAGCGCAAACAAGTGTTACTACTATGTTCAAGGTAAAACTTTGTGAAGGAATTTTGGACTGTGCTAAATGGAACAGTAATGATTTCCTGACTCTTGCAAAATACTTGTGCAATAGAGACTGTGAGTCCTGGTCAAATGTTTGGTGGTCAACAAATGTGAACGGATGGGAAACAAGTGGTGCAGTGATACCAGAGAAAGATAAAAGCAGGCAACAAAGAATAAAAATTGTGCATTTCCAAGGTACTGAAGTGATTACTATAACCATTGTGTCACCACGAGAAAGTGATTCAGGAGTTTATGGAATCGGAGTGTCTCTTCCAATTGGAACTGATCCTTTGGGGACCCTCCAACTTAAAGTGCAAAGCCTTAAAAATGCTACAAGTAAAGCAGATTTTGCCTTCACAGAAGAAGAACAATTGTTACTCGAGACGGGATTCGTGCACCATAATGAATGGTTATCTTGGGTTAGATATAGTACCCGAGAAGTACATCATGAGAACTGTGTTTCTTGTGCTGAAGGTAAACAGCAACTAGCGACAGTCCCATTGATGCAAGATGAAGGTAACCTAACGTGTCTGTTGAAATTATTCTTCAACAAAACTGAAGATAAATGCAAAAATGAAACTCAGCGTTTTCCAGTCATAAGCAAAGTTGAGAAACCGCCTACAGCGATTTCCTGTCCAGGTTCGTATATGTGCATTTCCAGAGATGGCAAAGGAAAGAATTATGGCAATATGGGACAGAACTATTGCAATGTTACTGTGAATCGCAATGGGAATCCATTTCTGGAGAACCAAACTCACAGTTTAGCAGACGTTTGGTGGTTATGTGGAGACAACAAACTCAGATCAAGGCTTATGATTCCCTGGAAGGGAACTTGTGCACTTGCAAAGTTAATTCTGCCATTCTACATTTTCCCAGTTCCAGCAAGCAATTTTGTAAGAGAACCTGAAATAAAGCCGAGGTGGTTGAATAAGAGAAAAAGAGAGGCACCGAAGCAATCCTTCGATAGCAGTGTCTACATCGATAGCATTGGCGTACCAAGAGGCGTGCCTGATGAATACAAAGCAATAACCCAAATAGCAGCTGGTTTTGCATCCATCTTTGTCTGGATTCAACCCAATAAGAATGTGGACTGGATCAACTACATTTACTATAACCAGCAGCGTTTTGTGAACTATACCAAAGATGCATTAAAAGGTATTGCTGAACAACACTGCCCCTGATGGGAGCATCACTCGAGCTTTGAAAGGTTTGGAGATGTTATCCTCAGAATTGCCAAAGAACTCTGGGGTAAATAATCCCTTCACAGACTTTCTACAAGCGTGGTTTGGAAAATGGAGTCATCTCATCAGCAGTTTCCTGGTGTCTGTCGGAGTCGCTGTGGCTATCGTGGTGGTATGTGGTTGCTGTTGTATACCCTGTATCAGAGGTCTTCTACAAAGACTGGTTGATACTGCTGTTATGAAAACGATGTACCAGCAGTGGCAACAGACTGGTGAAAGTGAATACATTGAAATGTGACTTTTGCAAATGTTTTGAAGTTTAAAAGTTTGTCTTGCAAATGAAGTAATGTATGCAAAGAAAAACTTAGTTTTTACCATATATTGCTGAAATAAAAAAGACAAATAAAAGTGTTTTGAGGGGGGAAATGTTAAGAGAAAAAGTTTTAAAACATACTATTATTTGTCTCTTTCTCCCATCTAGCAAGATGAATATGCTATTTGCTGAAGTGTTGGTAAGAAAAGGTCATTTGAACCATGTTTATTAAAGATGGGCTTTATCTATGATAGATGTAGTTTGCTTATGAACTTGAATAACACCTGTTTTCTATACTTCTGAATAAGAGTTAATTTACTGAGGCAGGCTCTGGAAAATTCCAGCTACCACTGTGGTTTTGAGGTAAACGTTCTACACTAACTGTGGTTTTGAGATAAACATTCTACACTAGCTGTGGTTTTGAGGTAAAGCGTTCTTTTCTGAGGTAAATTGTGATCCTAGATGTTTTTCATAGCCAACTGTCAACTGTTAGAAATGTAACAAAAGCTATTTTGGCTAGTAACAGGAAAGTATAAAAGTTGATGTCAGTAACCAAGCTGATCAGATTGAGATCATCTTGGCCAACATGTTGCTGTAATCTGGTTAGCAGTTAATAAAGGAAATTTTCATCACCTGAGGCAGATGTGACTCGCTTGAATTTTTTCTTCTGACAGTTTTCTGTGAATAATTCTGCATAGGTAGCTATGTTCTCAAGGTTTGGGGAGCCGTGAATTTTTAAACTGTCGCTTTAATATGATGTAGTTTAGAATAGTTCCTAACTGTTTATTTATTTATTTATTTATTTTACATTTGTTAACCGGGGGTGTCTGACTGAGCCGAAAAGGCCCTTTTTCAACAGAGGCCCGGAGAGAAAAGCTCCACAAAGAAAAATTACAGACACATTTAGTTATTTAGATATGATCAGTATACATACAAATTACAAGAGACATGTTTTTGCAGTGGTATGTGGCACATAAACAGTTACAGTGGAGAGAGGGCAAACAAAAAAATATTAATTTTAAAAATAAAGGTAATTAATATATTTGTGGTGTACAGCTGAAATTTGGAACATAGGTAGAATACATACATAGTACGCAGGTACAGTACATACATTGTAGATTAGCCAATGTTTGTGAGTAAGATTGAAAACTATTATTAAGTGCTCTAGATTTAGTATGTGTATGTTATCTGCTTTCACTAGCCTGGGGAGCAATCATGGCACTGCCAACTTTGCTTGAGATGTTGCCTGATGAGGTCTTTAAAGGAGGCTTTGGATGATGTGTTTTGAATGCTAGTGGGGACAGAGTTCCATTTTTTAGCCACTGAACTACTATATAGTGCATCTCCAAAGCTATTGTAGCTGTTGGTGACTTCTAGTAGTAGTTTGCTTGATGATCTAAGAGGCCTTTTGGCTGAGTGATGTTGTACCCTTGTCAATCCTCCGGTGTCGGTGTTCTTGTCGTCAGCATTGGGCACTTTCGGCGTTTTCAGGTAGACCCATATAGAGATATAGATAGCAGAATTGTGTCTTAGTGCATTGCCAGCTTTTGTTGAAATGGTCCTGCAGGAACATGCCTTTGTGACTCAAGATATATGTAACTGTGTGAAGTTTAACAAATAAAGAAAGTAAAGGAAAAAAGTTCTCAATGGAAGTGGCCATAAAAAAAAAAAAAAGCTGCATTCAGCAAATAGGAAACACACAAAAATGGCCAAGACTGAAAATAGCATAATCTGAAGCAGAATACAAAAAAAAAAAGAATTAATTTATATGGTTGATATTACATTATAATTTATGTTCTAGATATATGTTATATTTAATATCTAATATTTAATACTATTTCTACAAGAATTTTAAATAAAATTTTTTAAAAAATTTTTTCTAATAAGTTAAAATCAATTTTATGATGATTAGTTATTATTATCAGATAGTTTTTACATAGTTTTTTGTAAATATATTACAGTTTCAACAACAACAGTGTTTGTTTTGTTGTTTCAACAAAACTGTTTGCTATATCTTTTTATTTGGAAGTTAATTGTAAATATAAATATAAATGTAAATATAAATGTAAATATAAATATATTAAATTGTGTAGTTGAAATAAAAATTGAAAAAAAAATATATATACTACTAGCTTTACATACATACATTTGTTATAAGCAGAATACAAATAAATTAGTCCCATGAATAATGGATTGATGCTTTTACCAGTATTAAGAGTGTAGGAAAATATAAGATGTTGTCTTAGAAAAAGATTGCAGGGAAAAGGCAGAAATACCACCTGAATAGTTCTCAGAGCCTCCACGTTACCCATATGAATCATATTAGTTTTAAAAATAATGAGTTAGAAGTAGAGTTTTACAGATAATGAGCTTGTAGAAGAATTTGAACTCAACTTTTTTTATGAAAAGAGCAGTGCTGCACAGCCCCATTTGACAGGGTGGTTGGTCTCCGTATGCAAAGAAAAAGGGGGATTTGCTGTGTGGCAACCAGGGATGTTTGTTTGTATTTTCTGTGTACTACAAAGGCATATGGAGACCTAGTTGCCATGTGTGGCAGCAGGACTGGTGTGCTGAAGGCTGTTTGATCTAAGTCAGTGCATGGAAGAAAGAAAAAAAAACATGGAATTTTAAGACTGAAGGTGGGTTAAGCAATAAACCCAGATGGTTTTAACCCTAGAGTTTAAGGGCAGAACTAGTAAAAGCACTTATGAGACTCAGATCTGGGGAAGTAAGGGTGGTTCCCACAGGACCACAGGAAGATATGTGTGATTCCACATTGCCAAAGAGGAAGTAGGACACAGATGGCTGCTAGAAACTAGTTAGCTTCACCTTTGTGGTAGCAAAAGTGAGCAGTCCCTTAGTAAGGAACTAATTATTCAATACATGATAGCAATAGCAGGGGGCTGGTGAACTCCAGGCAACATGATTCACAGCAGGAAAATTAATGTCAGAGTTCTTCAGCTGTCACAAAAATAGTAAACCAGGGTGCAGCTGTGATTGTTACTTATTTGGATTATAACGGCAGTTAGCAAAGCATTAACACAAGAGCTAGGTAGTCTCAAAAGTGGCATAGTGATAGGTGGGGTAATGAGACAGCTTTGTAGCCTACCACAGATAATGATGATAAATGGAATCTGGAAGGGATAGCTATCATGGCTTCAACTAGTGCAGATGCCGTAATGGAATTTCAGAGATATTACCAAAAACAGTGATGTTCATGCTATTTATATGTAGGAAGGAATCATCAAAATTAGGTTGATAGATTTGTATAGCAGTTGAAGTGTTCTGCTGTTTTTGGTTTGTGTAAGAATGTGACTGCTCTTGTTCTCAGACTTTTTGGATGAATCAGGGCAAGTCAGCTCATAAGTGTTGTTGTTGTGTCTTTGGGCTTATCCCGGTTAGGGGTCGCCACAGCGGAACTCCGGTCCGCTATTGTTTGGTAGTGGATTTTTATGTGCCAAGTTACCAGCCCTGACACACAACATTCAACGAAGACACGCACATTCACGCATGCCTCCACACAGAAGATGCTCTAGCTGAGAATCGAACGCGACAACGTCTTGCTGTGAGGCGACAACGCTACCGCAGCACCACTACCGCAGGTTCAGCTCATAAGTGTTGTAAAATTTCTAAATTCCATCACTGAAAGTGCAGGCTCAGAAGAAATTATCAGTAAACATGGACTGAACTTTATCCAAAACTGAGACCATGGAGGGAAGAGTCTCACTGAAGAAAGCTGTTGCGAGGTCCCTAAACGCAGTGCCTATTATTAAAAATCTGGATCATGACATTTAGAGTACTGTCCTGGTGGCTGCTGGATAATACTATATTGGTTTTGTATGTGGAATGGACGTGACAGTGTTAACTAAGTGTTTAACTAAGTAGAATGGGTAGTGCATGGTCCCTTTTCAGGCATGACCCAAGACACAAGCGCAGAGTTTGGTCTGTGGGCAGTGTTTAGCTTCCTTTAGTTTATAGTCTGCATTGTTACTGTCATCAAGAATGAAGATTGTTTATGAGAGAATTGTTTTCCTTTTTATTGGGAAAGTCAAGGGATGGATATTCTTAAAAATTAAAACTGTAGTTATAAGAAGATGTTAATCAAGATGATTTCTGCTATGTGGTATAGGTTTGGGGTTTATTTGTGTGATTTAATTCTGCTGTTTTATAGCAAAATTGGTAAATGATTCAACAAATCACGTTTTGTATTTATTTTTATAATTTTGTAATAGTTTCTTAGGAGAATGTATATGACCCGCAGCTTTGTCTGCTGTCGGTGAAAGTTTCATGGCT
Source organism: Protopterus annectens (assembly GCF_019279795.1). Taxonomy (NCBI): domain Eukaryota; kingdom Metazoa; phylum Chordata; order Ceratodontiformes; family Protopteridae; genus Protopterus; species Protopterus annectens. The sequence continues at coordinate 1,762,149,111 of NC_056744.1, forward strand.
GGGGGAGGGCAAAGGTTTAAAATTGTCGTCATGTTATTTTGTGTTTTTCTTTATAACTTCAAGTCCCCTTTCTAGGAAAATGCTTCTTTATATTCACACATACATATGTGTGTGTGTATATATATATATATATATATATATATATATATATATATATATATGCCTGTTGTGATGTTTGTATTCACCTCACATATATTGTTATGAATATGTTGCACATTAGCATTGTGCACTTCAAAAAAGCAAAAAAATTTTTGTTAAAACAGTGGAATCCATAATTGGATGAAAATTGAGATTTGAAACAGATTAATTTCATGAAGTAAACTTTGAAATGCTTTCAGTTAACTTATACTGAAATAGTATGTAAAGTTTTAGATGGAAAATGTATAGCTAGCTAATTACATTATATTGCTACAATAGATTTTTTTTCCTTATTTTACACAAAATTGGAGATCAGACATGAATTTGAATTTTGAAGTTTCAGTTATCCACAGTATCTCATATCTGCTAATTTGCTCTGAGATATCTTGACTGATTTGGGGTACCAGATGAAGTATGATTTTTTTTCTTATATGACAGAAAAAATAATTTTTGGTAGTAGGTGGCATGAGGAGTTTATTAAAAAGAAAAGTTGGGGAAATATGTTCATTTTAATTGCTGTTGCATTAGAGAGCAAATGGAGTGGTGAGGTTTTCTGCCTTTCTAGAATATTATTGAATTAATCATCAGGTTTTACAGATATTAATTGTGAGCTGATCTTAGTGGGTCATTTTCAAACTTAGCTTGCGAGAGAGAGAAAATTAGTTTGAGAAAATGTAATTTCTAAATATTAAAGAGAAATAGATGATTGATATGGCAAGTGTTCACAAACTGATAAAACAATTGCCTTGATAATATTAAAAGGAATGCTGAAGTAGGCAGAAAATATGTTAATAAAATATAGCATTTTTGGATTATAGGGTGTTGAAAGTACATATTAATATTATCAGCAAAATCTATAAATAGAAGATTTATACCACTAAAATAGGGTAAATGAATAGAAGAGGTTGGAAAGCTAAAGAAATATGGGTTCAGTGTATCAATTAAACAACTAGGGGGAAGGTAGCAGCCTTGCCTAGTACCAAGTTTGACTGGAATTGATTGAGTAAAGATGCTATTTAAATACATAGCAGTTAAAAGATCAGAATGGCAAATATACATTGAATTAACATCATTTTGTCTGACTTCCTTTTTCTGAGATCCTTTTTTGGTAGCTGATGTCTTTGTCAGGAGTTATTGTCAGGATATGAAATTCGTGAGTTTTATCTCTTCCCACAAGACCATATTGCTAGTGTTAACATTGTCTGGATAACTTTAAAAGCTTTGTTTAACCATTTGCAGTTTGATAGTGAAAAGTTTACTTTTCCTCTTATCTTTGAAAAGTTCCCCAAATCAACTGACTGTACGTGTAAGTTGCTACTGGTTTCAGAATTTAAAAATCAGATTTTGCAGTCATTTTATTGGCCTGATCAAAATACTTCAATGAAGAACAACACAGTATGATTGGATTTCAGGAAAATAACCAGTTTTTCATTCTCTTTAATAATTAATTTATTTATTTATCTATTTGCATTTATTTACCGAGTACTTTGTCCATTTTCCGTGGAGGCCCTGTGTGACAATCTCCAACTATTGTACAGTATTACAAAGTTTAAACAAGCTGTAAAGAAAGATTAACAAAAATGGAATTCAGTAAAATAATAAACAGGAAGTGTCACACAAAGATACAAAATGTAGTAAGTTCTAAAAAGTAAATGTACACATTATAGAACATGACTGAAGCAGGAAATAATCAGTGAAAGTTAACAACTTTGCTAAGTAGTAGAGAGTATCAAAAATTTGGAAGTTAAAGTAATGTGACCTGTATCTATATTCATGCTGATTTGCAGGCTGATAAGAGAGCAATAAAACCAGCTGGGAAGAAAAGGTTTAGTAAGTAAGAAGAAGAGGAGATCACGAATTTTGGGGCATTTTTATCCCGGAGATTCAGAACATTTGTAGATTCTAGTATGATTTAGATGTAGTTTGAGGTTGGTCATAAAAGGCAGGAGGTTGTTTATTTGACTGATGGTACTAGGAATGTTACTCTTTAGTTTAGTTCCGCTTACTGAGTATAAGAAGTCCTCATGCAAGTTAATGGATTTTTGGAATTCTGTTAGTTGTGCTTTGACTGAACACTCCTTTTGGGTTTGTGTCCTTTTTTGTATTATTAATGGCTGTGGTGTTACAGGAATAGTGTAGTACTTGTGTTCCATCATGAGTTGTGTATACGATATCCAGTGTGGTAGTTCTAGCCAGCTCAGATTTTGCAGGGGACTGTAGTGATGGGGTTCAGTTTGGGAGGGTAAATGCAAATCTACTTATTGTTTTATAGTGGTTTTAAAGCTTGTTCATTAGTGTAGTTTGAAAATTACTGAAATGTATAGATGTACACAACATGCTTGAAAGTAAGAGATGTGGTAGGTACCTTCCTGCTGAAGTCAGTGAGATATGGCCTGGCTTTGTTAATTAGCCCTAATTTGCAGCATTTTTTGGATAACAGCATGTATGAGTTGGCCAGAATTAAGTTTGTCATCTATGATAACACACAGTAAATTATATAGGAGACTTGTTCTGTTTTTGGTGTTAAATTAGACTATATTTAGTGCAGTGTTGGTTAGTGTGCGGTTACTAGAGGTAAATGTGATAATTTCTCTCTTTTTTATTTTTGGAGTGATTCAAGAGTAGTTAGGATTGTTCTAGCTAGGTCTTGATAGAGAAGCAGTCTTAAGTGATTGTTTGGAACAGAGATAGTGTTGGGGTTGAGCAAACAAGAGTTGAGTCATCAGCGTATTGTATGACTGTTGTGTGTTTGGCTGCTTTGAGCATGTCACTTATGAATACATTAAGTAAGAGGGGTCCTAGTACTGATCCCTGTGGCACTCCTGTTTGTACTGTCAGGTGTGTAGAGTAGGAGTCCTGTCATTTGACAAATTGTGTAGAGTGAGCAGAAAACCGTTTAATGGCAGTGCTACTTAGTCCTGGTTGTGAGGGCTTGTTGAGGAGAAGAGGTTGAGATGCCTTTGAGTGCCCCAGAAATGGGGGGTACAGGGTTACCCATGTTTTTGTTTTGGTTGACCGTGTCTAGAAAATGTAGTCAGGCAGTATAGAGCTGTGATACACAACAAATTTTAAGTAGAGCAAACAAGTGGTTGGCCAACTGAGCAACCGCCAAAACAAAAATGTAAAACCGGCCAAGGTGGGGGGATATGTGACTACATCCCCCCAATGGGGGGGATGTGCCCCCCACGCCACCCTAACTAAATATACCAACTCCAAGATTGGGGTCTATATTAAAACTTTGAACCCTTAAAACAGCAAACGATGTTTCATCGACCCTTTTTCAGTGAAAGCTGAAAATGTCGACACCTCAGAACAGCGATTTCTTTCCTAGGGAAAGAAATCACTGTTCCAACCAAAAAAAAAAACATTAAACAGTTCCAAACACATACACACGTACCTTAACCCTAATTCTACCCCCCCAAAAGTAAACAGCTGAAAACACATACACAAGTAACTCAACCATACATCTAACGCAAAAAAATAAAGTAAACATTTTAAAACATATGCACTTACCTTAACCCACACCCTAACCCTAAGGTCAGTAATTGTTGCACATTTACGTAAACAGTTCCAAACACATACACACTTACCTTAACCCTAATTCTACCCCCAAAACAAAAGTAAACAGCTGAAAACACATACACATGTAACTCAACCATACATCTAATCCCCCAAAAAAACAGTAAACACTTTCATACATATGCACTTACCTTAACCCGCACCCTAACCCTAAGGTCAGTAACTGTTGCACATTCATGCTCGGGAGCTATACCGGACAAGGGAATCCCTGAGACCACACTACAGTGCAGAACACGGCAAAGCAACGAAGCGGTCAACCGACTTCTTTCCCAGGGAAAGAATTCACTGAACAGCCGCTTCTCTGTTTTGCTAGTTTGCTCTTTAGGTGTCGATCGAAACGTATTCAACAAAATGCATTTTCGTCGTTCTAATAGGAACCCCAAGATTGCACTACAGTGGGGAAAAGGGCAAATTCCAGACAGTGGCCAACCGCCGGTTTGCCCCAGTTAAAATTCGCCATTCGTTGAAGAGCGACTTTGATAAATAGGTGTTCGACGAATGGCTATTTGCTGAATAGCCATTCAGTGAAATAATATAGACCCAGTAAGTATGTGTTATTTTAGCAGAAAGTTTCGGGTGTGATGATGGATACTTCTTTCTAGTATGTCGGAGGGTGGAGGAGGTATTGTGGTGGATCGACAGCTTGAATGTTTGGTGGAGCTACCTGCTTTTAAATTGGTATAATGTGAGACGTTTTACATATATTTAGAACATAAGATTCTTGTAAGGATGTTGGGAGAGTGGCCTAATGGTTAAGGTGTTTGCCTTACAAACACAAGGGACAGGGTTTGAATCTCACAGGGGATAACTGGTTAGGCTTAAAATGGCTCGCAAGGGCAGTTAGCCTAGTACTAACTTAGACTCAATGGCTCAATAGTGAGAGACTGCATAGCTTATTCTGTCTGGTCCTAATTTGAGATATTCTGCAGGAACGTTGCCTGCTGGTAATATAATGGGTGTATTCAAGTGTTTCTTTACTGTGGTAATTGGGACTGATTAAAATAAAAAGTAATTTTTTCCTATTTGTACTGCAGTTTGAGATGATAGAAGGAAATATATCTACGTTCTTTTGGCTGACGTGAGAGGTATTAGCTGTAAAATGTTCATTGAATCTGTAAGCTGTGGTAGCATTCATTTCATTGGGGAGGGGATTAGGGGTGAGCTTGATACCTGTCTTTAGAAGATTGTTTATAGTAGATCAGAAGAATTTGGGATTATGTTGTCTGTGCTGTTGTATAAAAGTGCTTTTTGGTTAAAAACAGTGAGTTTCTGATAAGTTTTCTTAGGTTTCTGTAATTTTGGTAATTTCCTTTTTATTTGTTTGTTTTTGTACCATTTATTCCAAGCACTACCCCTAGTTTTCATTGGGTCTATATTACAATATTGATGTTTCAAAACTTTGAATCTGATATGGTTGACACCATATAACTGAAGTCTTGAAACATCGAAAATGTAATAAAACACAACAACCTACAAAAAACAAACCATTTAAACGCTCTAAGCAGGGGGGCAAGCCCCCTGCACCACCACACCCCTCATTGCTTATTAATATACCAACTCCAAGATCGCACTACAGTGCAGAAAAGGGAATCTTCCCTTTCTGCGCTGTACGGAGATTTCCGTTAAACGATTCGAAGTTTCAAGACTTCGATCATATGGTGTCGAACATATCAGATTTGAAGTTTTGAAACTTTGATCTTCTGATATAGACCCGTTTCAGTTAATTGTTTTGTTTTTCTCATTAGCCAGGGTGCAGTTACCAGTTTTACCCACGTATCACAGAGGTGCCTGTTGATTTAAAATATACAGAAAGGTGGTATTGAAGTATGAGACAGCATCATCTAGCAGGAGTGTTTTTAATGGGGGTCTCAATTAAATTGTCTTTTCTTAAGCTGACAAGTTTTATTACAGAGTTTAGGTGTTGGCTCTTGGTGAATTTTGAGAAGTCAGTAATTACATAGGTTGGATGGCTGTCACTAAGTGTATCAGAGACTATTCTGGCCTGTTTCATTGTTTGGGGGGAGAACAAGCTTTCCTGGAGTTATTTTATCTTGCTGGACATTTAATAAGTTGGGTTAGACTAAATAGATTAATATATAACTTCTATGTGCTAGTGTTTTGATCAGATCAATGTATGCTGTTTGGGAGTGGGATTTCTAACATGTTAAGAAACATGATAGTTACCCCTCCAGCACATTTTGTGGTTCAGTTTTTTTCTTATTATGTTATATAGATTCATAGGTTCATAGGTTCATACTAGGCTATCTGCCCTAGGGCATTTATAAGCCTAGCCAGAGTGTGTTTGGCTTTCACCACCCATTTTAAATTAATTTTGCTATGCCCCTTTTCGAGGTTAGTATACTGTGCCTCTGTCTAAAAGTTGACACAGAAGTGATACCCGGGGTAAACCTACGATCTCCCATCCACTCATCAAGATTCCTCTTGAAGAGAGTCAATGAGGGGCTCTGCCTAACCTGGACTGGGATTTTATTCCAGAGTGAAGGGAGCCTCTGGGTTATGAATCTGTCCCTCCAGCATGTCCTATTTATTTCAGTGCTGAGGTTCAAGTCTCTCGAGCACGTAGCTTGATGGGATTTGGATTTTCTGAGGTGCAGCATGTCCATTAATTCTGGGTTGGACATGGCTTCATACGTCAGGCACAGATCGCCTCTGAGCAGGCGGTATGCCACTGAGTAGAGCTGGAGTTTCTTTAACCGGGCAGCATATGGCATCTGTTTGAGCCCTTTGATCCTCTTGGTGAGGTACTTTTGGGGTCTTTCCAGTTGCTGCAGGTGTCTGGTAAGGTACATCCCAAAAGGGCATTGTACTCAATTATGGGCCTGATGAGGGATGAGTAAAGAGGCACAATGACCTCCCCTGATCTAGATGTGAATCCCTTCATGATTAGGTGGGCTATATAAAATGTTTTTCTAACCACTTTGGCCACGTGGTTGTCAAATGAGAGATTGCTATCAACTTGGGTCCCCAGGTCCCTAATTACTTCTTCTGTACTTAATGGATTACCACCTATGTGGTAATTTGTGGGCACTTTGTTTTTGCCAAAGGGGATGACTATACACTTTTTGGCGTTTAGCTTGAGGCCATGGCTCTGGCACCAGCTGTCTGTTTCTATGAGGCCCTTTTGGAGGATGCTTGTGTTGGCTGGAGAGTCGATTATGGCGCCCAGTTTGCAGTCATCTGCGAACTTGGTCAGCCACAGTCCTTCCGTGTTGGCCTTTACCTCTGAGAAATATATACCGAACAAGAGAGGTCCCAGGACTGAGCCTTGTGAGACACCACTTGTAACTGGTTTGGAGTCTGACATGGTTCCAGCAATTCTAACCATGTGGGTTCTGTCCTTGAGCCAGTTTGCAACCCATCTAGTGACATAGGGGTTTATATTTAAGCTGGTGAGCTTATCTATAATGCCCGAGTGGGGTATTGTATCAAAGGCTTTTGCGAGGTCCAGGTAGGCTGTGAGGACCACCTTCCCCTCGTCAATGGCCGTGGTGACTGTTTCAAAGAAATCAACCAGGTTTAAGAGGCAGGATCTGCCCTTAACAAAGCCGAACTGGGTAGGATCCAGTATCTGTAGGTCCCCAATATCTTTATTTATGAGGTCCATGATGATCCTTTCCATAGCTTTGCAGACCAAGCCAGTCAGGCTTATGGGCGATAGTTTCCAGGATCCGTTGAGGCACCACCTTTGTGGAGAAGGACCACTGTTGCTGTACGCCACTCTTTGGGTACATATCCTGTAGTAAGGCTGAGCTTGAACAGTAGTTTTATGTTTGGGTTTAGCTCTTCTTGGAGTTCATGTGACACCATCTGGTCCCATTGATGCTGTGTTTTTTGCTTTGGAGAGGGCGGCTCTTACCTGAGCATCTGAGATGTCAGGGGGGCAGCACTGTGCTGGGATAGACATTTGCCCTTTTGGTGGGGAGGGGGGGGAGAAATTTGCACTGAACCTGTCAGCTAGGATGTTGGCAATGTCTGTGGGTTCGGTGTATTTTTTGCCATTTTGGACTAATTCTGAGCATATCTGGGAATTCCCACCCAGGTTCCTAACATAACTAAAGAAAGCCTTGTGATTATCCTTAGTGTCCTGTGCAATTTTTCTCTCAAAGCTGGCCTTAGACGATTTTATGAATGCCCGTAGTTTTTTGCTAATACTGATCAGAGATGCCTTCCCTTTTTGGGATTTTGCTCTATCATGTAGTAGCTTCCTCCTTCTATTGTATAGTTTGTTTATGGCTGGGGTCCACCAGACAGGACGTCTGCCTTTGGAGGATTGGGTCTTGGTTTTATTTAGGATTGCATGATCCATGCATTCCTGAAGGTGTTCATAGAATGCATTTATAAAGGATTCTGCAGTCTGAGCCGTATTTTCCACAGTCCCGGGGGCTTTGAAGGATTCCACCTCGGTTTTGAGGAGTGTGAAATTTGCTTTAGAGAAGTTTTTCACTGTGGTTTTCTGGGCAGGGAGTGGGGTCGGGGTGTGAATATCCAGTGAGATTAGTTTATGGTCTGATCTTACCAGTGAGGGATATCCTGATGGGAGTGTTTCCATCTTTGATGGAGGATTTTAACCATGGTGCACTGAGTACTAGTATATGGGGGTTGTGGGTTTGAAGCCAGGTATAAAGTTTGCTGCTGTTATTGCACATGCTGTGAGCGTTTATGTTATATATCTTAATGCCTGAGTGAGTTGCTTTGGTAGGGTTTTGTTGTGTCTCAGTGGATACAGTTGTTGGATGATTTTTTTGTATGTGTGTTGTTGACTAGGTTTGGATAGCTGTTGCTTGTCTGCAGTGGTGGGGAAGGTCCTGGATATGGGCATATATCATCACATATTGTTAAAAAAATGAACACGCACAGGAATCTGTCTAGTTCCAACCTCACCGCCACGATTGTGTTGAATTTACATAAGCTGCCACACAATCTGTAAAGGTTTTTAGGGATTTTTATGTACTAAAATATACTAAATAATAATAAAATGATGTGTAGAATGTGTATAAATATATATATATATATATATATATATATATATATATATATATATATATATATGTTTAGTTACTTTAACCTCAATTCTGCTTTGATTAGATTTATTGCATCACACCAGAGATTTAAATGGTAAATTCAAAACATACATTATTCATGCTGCTATTGCCATGTAGTGTTGGTGTAATTCCCCCATTTACCATACTGGTAGATGCTCATGCACACTCATGCACACACATGCAAATCCCCCCCCCCCCCAAAAGGACAAATATCTATCCCAGCAGAGTGTAGCCTCCCTGACATCTCAGATGCCCAGGTGAGAGCCACCCTCTCCAAAGCTAAAAACACAGCATCAATGGGACCAGACGGTGTCCCAGGTTGCGTGCTACATGAACTCCAAGAGGAACTAAACCCACACATAAGGCTGCTGTTTAATGTTAGCCTTACTACAGGATACGTGCCCAAAGAATGGCGTACAGCAACAGTGGTCCCACTTCACAAAGGAGGCGCTTCTACGGACCCTGGAAATTACCACCCCATAAGCTTGACGAGCCTGGTCTGCAAAGCTATGGAGAGGATCATTATGGAACTCATAAACAAAGACATTGGGGACCTACAGACACTGGATCCCACCCAATTCGGCTTTGTCAAGGGCAGATCCTGCCTTTTGAACCTGGTCGACTTTTTTGAAACAGTGACTAAGGCCATTGATGAGGGTAAGGCAGTTCACACAGCCTACCTTGACCTTGCAAAGGCCTTCGACACAATACCCCACTCGGGCATCATAGACAAGCTCACCAGCTTAAATGTAAACCCATATGTCATAAGATGGGTTGCAAACTGGCTCAAGGACAGAACCCACAAGGTCAGAATTGCTGGAGCCATGTCAGACTCTAAGCCAGTCACAAGCGGTGTCCTACAAGGCTCAGTCCTGGGACCCCTCTTGTTCGGCATTTATTTTTCCGAGGTGCAAGCTAACATAGGAGGATTGTGGCTGACAAAGTTCGCAGACGACTGCAAACTGGGTGCCATAATTGATACTCCAGCGGATACAAGCATCCTTCAGAAAGGCCTCATAGAAATGGATAACTGGTGCCAGAGCCATGGCCTTAAACTGAACGCCAAAAAATGTATAGTCATACCCTTTGGGAAAAACAAAGTACCCACAAATTACCACATAGGTGGTAATCCATTAAACACGGAAGAAGTGATCAGGGACCTAGGGACCCAAGTTGACAGTAACCTCTCATTTGACACTCACATTGCCAAAGTGGTTAGGAAGACCTTCTATATTGCCCACCTTATCATGAAAGGATTCACATCTAGATCAAGAGAGGTCATTGTGCCCCTATACTCTTCCCATATCAGGCCCATAATTGAGTACTATGCCCCATTTGGGATGTACCTTACACGACACCTGCAGCAGTTATAAAGACCCCAAAAGTACCTCACCAAGAGGATCAAGGGTCTCAAACTTATGTCATATGCTGCCCGGCTGAAGAAACTCCAGCTCTTTTCAGTCACATACCGCCTACTCAGAGGTGATCTATGCCTGATATACAAGGCCATGTCCAATCCGGAATTAATGGACATGCTCCACCTCAGGAAATCCAAATCCACCAGAGCCACGAGAGCGGGAGATCTGAACCTCAACACAGAAATAAATAGGACGTACTGGAGGGACAGATTTATAACCCAAAGGCTCCCTACACTCTGGAACAGAATCCCAGTCCATGTTAGGCTGAGCCCCTCACTGACTCTCTTCAAGAGAAATCTTGACGAGTGGATGGGAGATCGTAGATTTACCCCGGGGGTCGTCTCTGTGTCACTACTAGACAGAGGCACAGTAAACTAAACCCTAAATGGGCACTGTATTCTCATTCCAAGGGGTGGCGAAAGCCACACACACTCTGGTTAGGTTTACAAATGCCCTAGGGCAGATAGCCTAGTATAAACCTATGAACCTGCACACTTCTATACATTACTAGTTTACTTCATTCACTGTTTTCTGTATTTGTGTGTGGTTGTTTTACTAGATTTCATTGTATAAACAGCACTGCATTTTTTTCTGAACTGTTAATAAGTTAGTCTTTTTATGCACACTAATACATGGATGGATATTTACTAAATGTTATTAGACAGATGTATTTTTATATTTATAGTGTTCTAGTTTGATTATGTTTATGGTTGGATAGCTATGTGTTTTTTTTTTTCTTGATTTTAGTTCTTGTCAAAGACCTGAAGGCTTTATTGCATTAGTTAGCTGAAAGCGATTTTAGTTGAAAGTCGTTTTATGTATATCTTTTAATGTATTCTTTATGTTTTTCTTAGTACATGATCTTGGAATGTGGGTTGCAAATAGGTAGTGTTTTCCTTAACTAGGATTTAGTTTGATCTAATCAGTAGTAGTGTGTGGGGGTTGGGTACTTGCTGTTCTAAAATGCACTTTTATGGCCCAGTTTATACTGTTTGCCATGAATAGGCTGGTTTAAAATTAAACAATATTTATATTTTCCAGACCTTCTTCCAAGTATATAAAAGCTGATAGGTTTAACATTTTTAAAATATTTCAGATTTTTTTTTGTTACTGAGGCTCATTCATCTGTGACGAATAAAGGCTTGTTGCTTTAGAACATTACCTGGGTTTCATGATTTTTGGAAATTATTGTGACTGAGCTCATCAGTGAAGTTTAAGACCATTAGTTTTCTCTGTTTTTGTATTTCATCACATATTGTTAGTACTTGGTACACTATCGGTATTTGGTTGAATCTGACAGATACTCGTTTTCTGACTCCAACTTGAAGCTTATTATACAGGTCTGACTGTTTTAGCAGAATGTGTTTTGTTTAAATAAATGAGGGAAATTGTACAGAGAGGAGCAGACTGGTGTTATAGCTGTCACTTGTAGTTATGGGTGCAGTAACAGTAGCCTTTGCTTGGCGTTGAAGGTTTTGTGACAGCTAATAGGTGGGGACCGTGTATAGCAGGATAAAGTGGAGGCTATGTTCAAGAGATAAGATGGTATATTACAGCTGTGGTGTATAGGGTGATCCATTTGTAAAGGGTCAGTGTAGTGAAGAGATGTGTTGCGGTTGACAAGAATTAGATATGTTAGTTGCAGTACAGTGTTTATAGTGGAAGTGATGATGGGGAAATGAGCTGCTCAAGAGGCATGGTAGATGGGGAGATTGAATGGGATAGGGGCTTTGAAAAGGGGGAATTAGGGGGGTGTGGAGCAATGGATGTATATAAAATAAATTATATTGGGGTGAATGGGACAGGGGAAAGGTGAGGGAGCAACAGTCATATCTTACAAAAAAGGAGAACAAATGCCTTACCTCCTTCAGGACTGTAGAACAGTAAGGTAAGTAAGTGGCTTCAGTTTTCATCCAAAGAGTAACTATGAACGGGGAGCAACATTAATAAAAATATAATATTAATAACAATGACAGTAATAATATGTATTTATACATAGTTTATAATTTGCTTTAATGCTTATTTAATGTCTAGTGAAAACGTATTTCTTCTCAGATTTCCTTTCATCCTTTCAGTGTGCAATAAATTAAATGCAGACATTTTGCATGTATTTTGGCACTGTCCCCTCCCAGTAAAGTGACTATAGAGATAATTCAGTACAGAAAATCCTTGTGATAAACAACTTTTGAAAACACAATTCCACATTCTAAATCTTCTTGCACTCATTATCAGTCAATCTATAATCCATATCTGCACCCCCCCCCCTTTCTGGATGTATAAGCCAGAGGAGGCGTACCTTAATGTGAGGAAAAATACATGCCCAAGTTTCTTAATCGTTTGGCAGATCTAGTGTCTTTATCTCTGAAGGGTATAAATCTTTCCACATGTTTCCTCTTTATGATTTATGAGACCAGCTAATTGAATAACAGAGCATTCATGGGTGCAGCTCATAACTGTCCCTCACCTCCAGAAAGGTAGGGAATCCGTTATTCAGAGACAGGCAGTGCCTAAAATAAATCAGTCTGTCTTCCAACCTTTCATGCCAAACTTCTCGCGAGGAGGAAACAGCCTAATCCAATCAAGCAACTTTTCTTATTACATGAAAAAAATCAATACTGCCATCTTCTCCTTGACTTAGTCCCAGGCCTTTGCCATGCATTTTATCCGTGGGTCAGGAGAACTCTGTCTAATTCTTCTGCAGCACATGGAAATACGTGTTTTCCAGAGTCCAAGATCCTGTTTTTCCTTAGTCAAGACCTGGGGGGTGAGGATGCTGTAAGCACTTTTTTTAACAGAGCTGCTTTATGACATATAGACCCAAACTAACGTCTGGCCTCACTTTAAACAAAACATCACACAAGTTCCTGGCCCTCCCTATGCTCCATATAAAAGTCTGTAATTTCTTTTTTGAGATCCATCTAGAAACATCTGGGCAATATGATTGGAAACCCCAAGCTACAAAAATAAAACCTGGCAGGACATTTGCATTTACTTACTCAGCTCTTCTCACAAATTAAGCCTTAATCTCTGTCATGTAGTCACTTGAGCTCCAAGCTCCTGCAGCCACATAGACAAAATTCTTGAACAACATGGCAGGATCTGGCCCTATAAGGGCCACCAATTCAGCACTGTCTAACCCAGACCCCTGACCTATTCCCCAATATTTCCAAATTCTCCACTGGCCAGTTGTCAGACAGCAAGAGTTCTGCCTTAGAAAGGTTAGCCTTAAATCCTGAAATTTGCTCAAGACTTTTCAAATCTTCTAACACCACTGGAAACCCCTTATTTGTCTTTGTGAATTACAGTAACAAGTTGTGCATATACAAGGAGACTTTACGGACTGCTGTGACATAATACATTCACACACTGTTTCCTCATGCAGGTGCTGAGCTACATATAATGCAAACAAAAATGGAAGAAGGGACATCCTTGCCAAACACTCCTTCCATTGTCCAGATAATTTGGGCAGTGTGCCATTCACCTTAATTCAGAACCTTGTGCTCAGAGATTCATACAGCTTCTGCATTCCTGAGCAAAGTATACAGCAATCCTCTTTGGCCACCTCTATAAAATGGATGTCATTTAAAGTTGTACAGACATTCTAGACAAACTGCCTTCACTGTATAAAACCTGCTTGGCCCATATTCTAGACATTGCCTTCATTGTATAAAACCTGCTTTGCCCATCTGCACCAGTTGGGGAAACGGGTACATTTCAATGATCATGCCATTAAACAGATATGAAAAAAAGGCATCACAGGACCAGAAGGAGGCAGTAGATGCATGGAACAAGGCACACAATGCAGAGGAACAAACAAGGGTCAGTTAAATTGTGGCTGACTAGTACTAATGTGTAATATGTCCACTCTGCCTAGCCTTGGTTAGGTCACACATTGAATAGTGTTCAAAGTTCTGAAGGCTGTATGTGGAGAGGGATAGCATGCTGCTGGAACGAGTCCAGAACACAGCCACCAGAAGAACTTATGGAACAAAAGAAACATGATAGAAGAGCTAGAGCTTTTCTCATTAGGGAACGGAAAAGATGGAAGGACATGATGCTGGTTCACTGTCTCATGTCAGAAAGATATGAAAGGGTCATTCTGAGTGGGAAAGAAGATGTGGCATAGGCAGCAGACTGCAGTAAATAGTGACTTCCTGAATCTGTTAAAGTATTTCTGTACAGAGAAGGTTATGGACCTATCATGTAATGTACTAACAGAGTGGGTAGCAGAGAAGAAATCCATTTGGAGAAAGGATGAGGTGAAAAGAAAACTTGGAAACATAATGTTAAATGCATTTAAAGGGCAGACTTTTGCATATATGTGCAACCCCCTTCATTTTTTGTTCATGATTTGACTAACAAATTGCTTAAATTATGAGTTTTAATAGCTGCAGTACAGCTTGATAGATTTGGTGAGCCATTCTCAGCAGTATTTCTCTGTTAAGACAAAGTTAAGTTGGCATCTCAGAATTGTGCTGTCAGGATGAGTCTTCAGTAAGCTTTAATGACCTGCTTCATGAGCAAGGGTCAGCCATGTGCCATGACAGTCAGGTTTATTCCAGCTGTGGTACTGATGCCCCCGTGCTGTCATAGAACTTTGAACCCAGGAGGTTACATTCCATACATTTTCTTCCTCATCATGAGATAGAAGTGCCCTGACATTTTTTAACTTGTTTAAGGCTCATATTTATTGCCAGTTATAGCTAATGCACCTGTTGCCATCACAGAAAACCAATTACGAATCCTGAAGTAATTAAAGTTGCATTCATTCTGTCTAAATAGAGTTGTGTGCAGAGTTTGAGAGACAGCAGCATAAGCTTCACTTCTTAAATAACCAAGTGTTAAGCCTTTCAGCTGAAGTCATAGGTTTAACAGCGGTATAGAAGGAAATTATTAATAGGATTGTACACAAGTCAGTTGGATTACTGTGGGGTTTTGCCAATAGATAGGCTATAATCAGAAAGTGTAGCGTAGGGTAGTAGGCACACAGACTATACAGTAATGGAAAATATGACTGCTTTCACTATTTTATAATGGAAATTACAGGGTTCATTTGTGATTCTTGTCATTTCATTTTATTTTGTTACCCAAGTACATGGATTTATCCATACAGACCCTTTTCACCCACAGCTTAGGAAATAGAGCAAAACGATTGCTGTACAGTGAAACATGGTGTGCATCAGTATTCCCTAGACAAGCAGGCAAACATGATCTCTATGTTAAGTCTGAATAGTAGATGTAAATAGTGCACAGTGTAGCATGCCTTGTATTACATATCAGTTATAACATTAAGGTAAAACATACAAAACGTAGCTGGGGAACAAGTTAATTTTATACAGTCATGAACAGTTTGGGTGTTTAAAAATTGTAATGGTAGTTCTAAAATTAGCCAGTGTTTTCTGTCATGGAGAGCTCTGGCACCAGGTTTAGTACTGCTGTATTTCAAGCATGCTGGTGTCAGGGTAGCTAAGGATTTTCAAAGTGATACTAAGATCCATGTGTTTCATTTTCTGGGTAGTGGAGTAGTGGAGAACATGTTTCTCTGCAGCACTTGCAGTCTTCTGCAGGTACACTTGTAGAAAGCAAGAGGGGCAGGGTGACCATAGGCCATCTAAGTCAGAACCATCTCCTAAACCTGATGTTTCAGTAGTATTCAGGAAATTAACTTGCTCACTTTATAGGAGGTAGCAAATTGCTTTAACAATATATATATATATATATATATATATATATATATATATATATATATATATGGATCTACTTGATTTTGACGAATTTCCGTTTAACCGAAACGTGAAATTCGTGAGTAGATTTAGGCGAAGGTGCATTTTATCGAAAATGCACTTTCGGGTAAATGAGTAGGTAAAACAAAAGATAAATTTGCGAAATAAAGAAAAACATGCAGTTTGCATGTTAACTTAATTGTATATCAACGTTTAGTGTTGATGTACAACTAAGCGGACTGTTGTTGAGATCGTAGTACAGAGGGGATGAGAGAACATTCCCTTTTCCCCACTTTAGTGCGATCTTAGAGTGAGAATATTAAAGTAGGGGGGTGTGGGGGGGTGCAAGCGGGCTTGCCCCCCTGCATAAAATTTTTTTAAGTGTTATTTTTTTTTTCATGGATTTACATGAAAGTGCATTTCGTTGAAATGCACTTTCGTGTAAATGCATTCACAGATTTACATTTCATTGAAACGTAAATTCGATAGAAGACAGTAGATTCATATATATAGTGTTAGATATATGTATATATGTAATATTTATATATACACACACACATATATATATATATATATATATATATACACACACACACACACACACACACACACACACACTCGCACATATATATTTATATCTCTTTCACTCTCTATATATATGTGTGTGTGTATGTGTATGTATGTGTGTATAGATATATATATATAGATATATATATATATATATATATATATATATATATATATATATATAGATATACATGGGTCCTTTTCATATGACTGAACTTTCAAAAGTTCGACTTTCATATGGCCGAGACCATATGCTTAAACTTTTGAAAGTTCGCATGCTTATAACGGAAAACTCCATACAGCGTGGAACAGGAAGAGTTCCCTTTTCCACACTGTAATGCGATCTCGGAGTTGGAATATATAAATAGCAGGGGGTGTGGGGGTGCATGGGGGCTTGCCCCCCTGCTAAAACCATTCAGGTATTTTTTTTTTTCTTTTTTCTTTTACTTTTTTATTAGATGTTCGAACTTTCAAAAGTTCGATCATATGGTCTCAGCTATATGAAAGTTGAAATTTAGAAAGTTCGATCATCTGAAGTAGACCCATATATATATATATATATATATATATATATATATATATATATATATATATATATATATATATATATATATATATATATATGTTATATATATAGGTTCATAGGTAGGTACTAGACTATCTGCCCGAAGGCATTTATAAGCCTAGCCAGAATGTGTTGGCTTTCACCGACCCCTTAGATTAGTTCCCTGTGCCTCTGTCCAGCAGAGCCACTGAAGTGATCCCCGGGATAAACTTTCTGTTTCCCATCCACTCGTCAAGGTTTCTCTTGAAGAGTACTAGCAAGGAGCTCTGCCTAATGTAGATTGGAATCTTGTTCCAAAGCATGGAAAGTCTCTGGGACAAGAATCTATCCCTCCAGCATGTCCTATTTATTGTTGTGGTGTGGTGAGGTTTAGATCCCTAGAGCATTTGGCTCGAGGGGATAAGGTTTTCTTTAGGTGGAGCATGTCCATCAATTCTGGGTTGGACATGACCTTGTATGTCAGGCAGAGATCACCTCTGAGCAGGCAGTATGCAACCGAGTACAGCTGGAGTTTATTCAGTCGAGCTGCATAGGGCATCTGTTTGAGGCCAGTGATCCTCTTGGTGAGGTACGTCTGTGGTCTTTCCAGCTGATGCAGGTGTCTTGTAAGGTACATCCCAAATGGGGCGTTGTACTCTATGATGGGTCTGATGAGTTCTGAGTAGAGGGGCACAGTGACCTCTTTTGATCTAGATGCAAACCCTTTTGTGATTAGGTGGGCCACATAGAAGGATTTTCTAACCACTTTGGCAATGTGATTATCAAAGGAGAGATTACTATCTACTTGGGTCCCCAGATCCCTTGTTATGTTTTCCGTACTTAGGGGACTACCACCTATGTGGTAGTTTGTAGGTACTTTGTTATTTCCAAATGGAATAACTATGCATTTATTGGCATTTAGCTTGAGGCCATGATTTTGACACCAGGTATCCGTCTCAGTGAGACCCCTTTGGATGATGTATGTGTCAGCCGGTGAGTCAGTTATAGCCCCTAGTTTGCAGTTGTCTGCGAACTTGGTCAGCCATAGCCCTCCTGTGCTTGTGTGTACCTCTGAGAAGTATATGCCAAACAGGAGTGTACCACTTTTCCCTCGTCTGTAGCCTTGGTAACTGTCTCAAAGAAGTCCACCAGGTTTAGGAGGCATGCTCTGCCCTTAACAAAGCCGAACTGGGTAAGGTCCAGTGTTTGGAGATTCCCAATGTCTCTTTTAATGAGTTCCATGTTGATGCGCTCCATGGCCTTGCAGACCAAGCTAGTCAGGCTTATAGGGCGATAGTTCCCGGGGTCTGTTGTGGCTCCACCTTTGTGGAGCGGAATGACAGTTGCTGTGCACCAGTCTATGGGTACGTAGCTTGTGGAGAGGCTGAGTTTGAACAGTGTGTTTAGGTGGGGGGTTAGTTCGTCTTTGAGCTCGTGTAGGACGCAGCCTGGGACACCGTCCGGTCCAATTGATGCTGTGTTTTTGGCTTTGGAGAGGGCTATTTTAACCTGAGTGCCTGTGATTTCAGGGGCTCTACATTCTTCTGGTATGGTTATGGGCCCTTTTGGGGGTGAGGGGGGGTGAAGTTTGCATTGAACCTGTCTGCCAGGATGTTGGCAATATCAGTTGGTTCAGAGTATTAGGTGGCAATCCACTGAGTACAGAAGAAGTTATCAGGGACCTGGGGACCCAGGTTGATAGTAGTCTGTCATTCGACACCCATGTAGCTAAAGTAGTTAGGAAGACCTTCTACATTGCCCACCTTATCATGAAGGGATTCTCATCTAGATCAAGGGAGGTCATAGTCTCCCTATACTCATCACTCATCAGACCAATGATTGAGTACAATGCCCCATTCGGAATGTATCTGACCCGACACTTGCAGCAGCTGGAGAGGCCACAAAAGTTCCTCACCAAAAGGATAAAGGGTCTCAAACATCTGTCCTATGCTGCCCGACTGAAAGAACTCCAGCTCTATTCAGTCGCCACCGCTTGCTCAGAGGCACCCTTTGCCTAACATACAAGGCCATGTCAAACCCAGATTTGATGAATATGCTTCACCTCAAAAATCTAGATCCGCCAGAGCCACAAGGGCGGAGACTTAAACCTCGACACGGCTATTAATAGGACGTGCTGGAGGGATAGATTCATCACCCAAAGACTCCCTATGCTGTGGAATAAAATCGTATATGTGAGGCAGAGCACCTACTGGCCTTGTTCAAGAGAAATCTTGACCAATGGATGGGAGATCGCAGATATACCCCAGGGATTACCTCAGTGTCACTGCTCAACAGAGGCACAGCAAAATAATGGGTATAGTTCCCCATACTAAAGGGGTGGCGTAAGCCACAAAACTATGGGCTAGGCTTGTAAATGCCCTCGGGCAGATAGCCTAGTATGAACCTATGAACCTATGAACCTATTCTGCACTAACTCCGAGCAGATCTGAACATTGCCACTTAGATTCTTGACATAGCTAAAGAATGCCATGTGGTTATCTTTGGATTCTTTGGCAAGTTTTGTTTCAAAGCTCGCCTTGGACGATTTTATGAGGGATTGTAGTTTCTTGCTGATACTGATCAGGGATGTCTTCCCTTCGTGGGATTTTACTCTTTTCTGTACTAGTTTCCTCCTTCTATTGTATAGCTTGTTTATGGCAGGGGTCCACCAGACTGGTTTCCTTTTCTTGGAGGAGTGAGTCTTGGTTTTGTTTGGGATAGCATGATCCATGCATTCTTGTAGGTGCCCGTTGAATGCATTAGTAAAAGATTTTGCAGCTTGGACAGCGTTATCATTTAGCATGGGGGCTTTGAAACTTTCCACCTCCGTCTTAAGTAACGTGAAGTTTGCTTTTGAAAATTTTTTTATGGTGGTTTCCTTGTTCGGGGGTGGGGGCGGAATGTTGATATCCAAAGTGATTTGTTTATGGTCAGATCTAACCAGCGAGGGGTTGACCTCCGGTGTGGAACACCGGTCGCCCATGTTGGGGATGACCAGGTCCAATATGTTGTCACCTCTGGTGGGAGTGTTGACCAGTTGTTCCAGGGCGTTTGAGTTTATAAATTCTAGGAAAGCCTAGAGCGCGGTGGCTCGAGGGGATAAGGTTTCTTCAAAGGTGGAGCATGTCCATCAATTCTGGGTTGGACATGACCTTGTATGTCAGGCAGAGATCACCTCTGAGCAGGCAGTATGCAACCGAGTACAGCTGGAGTTTATTCAGTCGAGCTGCATAGGGCATCAGTTTGAGGCCAGTGATCCTCTTGGTGAGGTACGTCTGTGGTTTTTCCAGCTGTTGCAGGTGTCTTGTAAGGTACATCCCAAATGGGGCGTTGTACTCTATGATGGGTCTGATGAGTTCTGAGTAGAGGGGCACAGTGACCTCTTTTGATCTAGATGCAAACCCTTTTGTGATTAGGTGGGCCACATAGAAGGATTTTCTAACCACTTTGGCAATGGGATTGTCAAAGGAGAGATTACTATCTACTTGGGTCCCCAGATCCCTTATTATGTTTTCCGTACTTAGGGGACTACCACCTATGTGGTAGTTTGTAGGTACTTTGTTATTTCCAAAGGGAATAACTATGCATTTATTGGCATTTAGCTTGAGGCCATGATTTTGACACCAGGTATCCGTCTCAGTGAGGCCCTTTTGGAGGATGTCTGTGTCAGCCGGTGAGTCAGTTATAGCCCCTAGTTTGCAGTTGTCTGCGAACTTGGTCAGCCATAGCCCTCCTGTGCTTGTGTGTACCTCTGAGAAGTATATGCCAAACAGGAGTGTACCACTTTTCCCTCTTCTGTAGCCTTGGTAACTGCCTCAAAGAAGTCCACCAGGTTTAGGAGGCATGCTCTGCCCTTAACAAAGCCGAACTGGGTAAGGTCCAGTGTTTGGAGATTCCCAATGTCTCTTTTAATGAGTTCCATGTTGATGCGCTCCATGGCCTTGCAGACCAAGCTAGTCAGGCTTATAGGGCGATAGTTCCCGGGGTCTGTTGTGGCTCCACCTTTGTGGAGCGGAATGACAGTTACTGTGCACCAGTCTGTGGAGTGCGTAGCCTGTGGAGAGGCTGAGTTTGAACAGTGTGTTTAGGTGGGGGGTTAGTTCGTCTTTGAGCTCTTGTAGGACGCAGCCTGGGACACCGTCCGGTCCCATTGATGCTGTGTTTTTGGCTTTGGAGAGGGCTATTTTAACCTGAGTGTCTGTGATTTCAGGGGCTCTACATTCTTCTGGTATGGTTATGGGCCCTTTTTGGGGGTGAGAGGGGGGGTGAAGTTTGCATTGAACCTGTCTGCCAGGATTTTGGCAATATCAGTTGGTTCAGAGTATTTTGTGCCATTCTGCACTAACTCCGAGCAGATCTGAGCATTGCCACTTAGATTCTTGACATAGCTAAAGAATGCCTTGTGGTTATCTTTGGATTCCTTGGCACGTTTTGTTTCAAAGCTAGCCTTGGACGATTTTATGAGGGATTGTAGTTTCTTGCTGATACTGATCAGGGATGTCTTCCCTTCGTGGGATTTTACTCTTTTCTGTACCAGTTTCCTCCTTCTATTGTATAGCTTGTTTATGGCAGGGGTCCACCAGACTGGTTTCCTTTTCTTGGAGGAGTGAGTCTTGGTTTTGCTTGGGATATCACGATCCATGCATTCTTGTAGGTGCCCGTTGAATGCATTAGTAAAAGATTTTACAGCTTGGACAGCATTATCCTTTAGCATGGGGGCTTTGAAACTTTCCACCTCCATCTTACGTAACGTGAAGTTTGCTTTTGAAAAGTTTTTATGGTGGTTTCCTTGTTCGGGGGTGGGGGCGGAATGTTGATATCCAAAGTGATTTGTTTATGGTCAGATCTAACCAGCGAGGGGTTGACCTCCGGTGTGGAACACCGGTCGCCCATGTTGGGGATGACCAGGTCCAATATGTTGTCACCTCTGGTGGGAGTGTTGACCAGTTGTTCCAGGGCGTTTGAGTTTATAAATTCTAGGAAATGTTGGGCAAGGGAGTTAGTACTTGAGTAGTTCTCCCAGTTAATGTTTGGGTAGTTGAAATCACATATCACCCAATATTAGGGTGTTTGGTAGGACTTTTATGTTACCCAGTGTTTCCAGAAATGCAGAATGGGTGTCCTGAGACATGGTGGGTTATCTGTAGCAAGCTACAATTTGAATTGCAGTTTTGCCCGTTAGTTGCACGTGGATAATCTCTGAAGCATCGTGCTGTGCCACTAACCTGGAGGTGTGGGTATCCTTAATGAATATGGATACTCCCCCCCGTTTTGTATTTCTGTCCAGGTTCTGTGTCCGAAATGTATAGTATGAGTTGTAGCCTGGTAGTGCTGGGGTGCTCTCTGGAGCCTTAAACCAGGTTACTGTTACTGCACATATATTGGTTTTCTCCATACTGAGGAGTGCCTTGAGTGCGTGAATTTTGAGGTTTAGACTTCTGGCATTTAGTATTACCCTCAGATTTTTGTTTCTTGTGTTATTTACGGCGGTGGGGTTGTCTTTTGAGCCTTGCCTAAAAATGGCACTATGGTGGTGGCAAGAGCCTTGGCCAGTATTTGAAAGCCGGAGGGTGACAGGCGCAAGCCGTCTCTAGCGAAGCAGCATGGCTTGTCGAACATGTCATCCCAGGCAGACAGACACTGGATCCCCTTTGAATGACACCATGTGTCATATGTGTGTGTGTATATGTATATATATGTGTGTTTGTGTGTGTGTGTATGTATATATGTATATGTGTGTGTGTATGTGTGTGTGTGTGTGTGTGTGTGTGTGTGTGTGTGTGTGTGTGTGTGTGTGTATATGTATATATGTGTGTGTGTGTGTGTGTGTGTGTGTGTGTGTGTGTGTGTGTGTGTGTGTATATGTATATATATATATGTGTATATATATATATATATATATATATATATATATATATATACACACACACACACACACACACACACACACACACACACACACAGTGCAGATCTTTTTAAAGAACTGATAACGTCAGACCACACTGCCAAATAATTTAGAAGTACCAGCTGTTTCAGGATGAATGCCATAAGGTTTTATCAGTATCCAGTCCTGTAGGATGTTTTTTAAGTTAAACCTGGATGCAAAAGAGCATGGCTTTTGTGTTACCACAGTTTTATTCCACCTAGTCATCCTCTTATTAATGCTTCTGGATAGGCTTGTAAGCACGATTTGAACAAACTTTTTGCAACTCATTTCCCCAAAAGCTCTAAAAATCTAAGTTATGAGGAACAGGGAGTATTAAATTCTTCACTGAATAATAGAGATAATGTGTAATGAAACCAGCTAAAGGAGGTGGAGTGGTCATTTATGACACCACTGATTACACCAGTCAGATGTTTGAATCTTGCAAGATGACAGCGCCAATGAGTTTGTATCACGCTATGAGGTTAACATTGCTTACAAAGGTATTGGTTTATTTTTGGAAGATTGTTTTCTTCAAGGGTTAATTAACAAAAATCTTTATGATTTTTTACTTAATAAATCCACTGTGACACCCATGATATTTGGAATCCCTAAGATTCATAAGAACATTTTCAAACCACCTTTGAGACCTATAGTATCAGCACAGGGTGCTAAAATATACCCTCTTGGAGTCTACTAGGATAGAAGTTAGGAACCCTGTTACAAGCTGGCAGTTGACATATGACTTGACACATGGGACATTTTAGGTAGAATTACAGAAGGGTTATGGTAGTGGGATGACTTATATTCTTTACCAGTGAATATAGTGGACTTATTTACCTATATGCCTAAGGAAGAAGGTCTCCAACTGTTCAGTGATGCTCTCATGCAGTCTGATTGTTTTAACACAAAGAGATATTTCTTTACCTATGACCTTGATGGATATAATTCTGTCCAATAATTTTATCTTTTTAAAGTGAAAGTGAACTATACCTACAGATCGAAGGACTTGCTATGGGGGCCTCCTCTGCACCTTGTTTTGAACATTTGGTCATGTGGGCATGGGAATTGAAATGTGTTTTCCCCTGCCAGCTCTATCCATTGTGTAAGATGTATCTGAAATTTTTGGATGATCTTTTTATTATCTGCCAAGGTACTGTTGAACAGTTGAATCGGTTTATAGAATACTTGAACCACACAACTCTTTTTTGAAATTCACCTATTTGTATCACATGGAGTGTATAAATTGCTTGAGATACTTTTGTCTATAAAGGACAGTCAGGCTTCAAATCCAGTATATTCAGGAAACCCACTTTTTCAAATGCATATTTGTTTTTTTCATAGTTCTCATCCCTACCACCTCAGATGTAATTTAGTTAGGGGTCAGTTTATTCTACTGGCCAGAATTTATTCTAGTGCCCAGAATGACATCCCACAAGGATATACTGGAGCAAGAATTTGATAAACTCAAACATGTTTTTAGAACAAGGTTATCCACCAACTATGTTTAAATGCTTAACATTCAAAATATACAGCGGATGTTCAATCATAGCCTCACCTCAGGCTTTGTACCCACTGAATGACGCACAGTGACGGTTATCCCACTCCACAAAGGGGTAGCCACCTCGGACCCCGGGAACTACAGCCCCATTAGCCTGATGAGCCTGGTCTGCAAGGCCCTGGAACGAAATCATAATGGAACTTATAAACAAAGACATTGGTAATCTCCAAACTCTGGACCCCACCCAGTTCGGGTTTGTAAAAGGCAGATCATGTCTCCTAAACCTGATAGACTTCTTTGAAGCAGTCACCAAAGCCATAGACGAGGGTAATGTGGTTCACACAGCCCATCTAGATCTTGCCAAGGCTTTTGACACCATCCCTCATGCTGGAATTAGAGATAATCTCACTAAACTAGGTATAAATCCCTATGTCATGAAATGGGTTGCCAACTGGCTGAAAGAATCCACACTGTGAAAGTAGCAGACTCCAAGTCCGACTTCAGATCAGTGAAAAGTGGAGTACCACAGGGTTCAGTCTGGGTCTTCTCCTGTTTGGTATCTATTTCTGTGAAGTACAGGCTAACACAGAAGGTCTTTGGCTAACGAAGTTCGCAGGTGACTGCAAACTAGGAGCCATAATCGAAACTCCTAACAATGTGGACATACTACAAATGGGCCTCATTGAGACAGATGCCTGGTGACAAAGCCATGGCCTGAAACTCCAAGCCAAAAAGTGCTTTGTCATCCCTTTTGGTAAAAACTCTGTACCCATGAACTAACACATAGGTGGTAGTCTACTTAACACCAAAAGTGTGATAAGAGACCTTGGGACACAGGCGGACAGTAGTCTCTCCTTTGATAATCATATTGCCACAGTAGTCAGGAAATCCTTCTAAGTGGCATACCTCATCACAAAAGGTTTCTCATCCAGGAAAAAAGAGGTCATTGTTCCCCTCTACTCATCACTCATTAGATCCATTATAGAGTACAACGCCCCTTTTGGTATGTACCTCACAAGACATCTACAACAACTGGAAAGGCCGCAGAACCACCTCAAAAAGAGGATTACCAGCCTCAAACAAATGCCCTATGCAGACCGTCTCAGAAAACTCCAGCTGTACTGTGTCACATATCGCCTACTCAGAGGTGATCTCTGCCTAACATACAAAGCTATGTCAAACCCAGAGCTCCACGTAAAGAAATCCCAATCCCTCCAAGCTACACACTCTAGGGACCTAAACCTTGTCACCACAATAAACTGAACATGCTGGAGGGATAGATTCCTGCCCCAGAGACTTCCCATACTCTGGAACAAACTACCTATCTATATCAAACAAAGCTCCTCATTAGCACTCTTCAAGAAAAATATTGATGATTGGATGGGAAATAGGAAATTCACCCCGGGGATCACCTCTGTGGCTCTGCTCAACAGGGGCACAGGAAAATAATTTTCTTGGGAGGCGAAAGCCAGGCTACCTTTTTGGCTAGTCGTTTATAGACCCTAGGGTCAATAGCCTAGTACCTACCTATGAACCTATGAACTGATAAATGGCCCAGTGACACATGATAATATATGAAACACGACTGGTATTAATGGGCATGAAGACCAGTGGAATTTTAATTGGTTTGAGCGAGTCTTGATTTTACCTTACAGTGTAGGTTCTGACAAGGTGAAAGAGCTTATTAAGAGGAAATGAATAATGTTCAGAAGTAACAAAGACTTATTCAGGATCTTAGGGGAATCCCTGAATTTTGTATATAGAACAACAGCTAATTTTAAGAAATTATTTGAGACCAACAGTAGACAAGCAAGTGGTATCAACAACAAAGGTACCCAACACTGTGGAAGATGTCAGCAATGTGAGTTTATTATTCAGAAACATGAAATATTTTTAAATGACCTACACAGACACTGTTATTTTATCTTATGGGAATTACTGTACTAGTGGATTAGCGTATATGATCAGATTTGATTCATGTCCTGCATTTTACATTGGTAAACCGAAAGACCCCTCCCTTAAAAAGAGGATTTATGAAGACTGGTATGACATCAATAAAGATAGCACCAATAGTGCACTTTATAAACATTCTGTTCTTTGTGTGAATTTTAAAAAGCTCCACTGGGATTTTGGAAGTAGTACCCTATGATCCCCGAGGAGGGGCTTGGGAGACTAAGCTGGAATACAGAGAGCTTCCCTGGCAGTTGAGGTTAAACACAGCAGTTTTTCCAGGTATTAATGACACCACTTCAGTCTTGCCAGATGTTCTTCATGGTTCACTGTTGCAGTCATCACAATTGTGTTATCCCTGCCAGGGTAGCCCTCGGCCGGCCCAAATACCAGAGGCTTAGTATTTCTGCTTCGGTTGCCGTCGCTTCAGAAATGACGTCAGGTTGTCAGTAGTATAAAGTAAGGCAGCCGACGTCATTACATCAGTCTTTTTTGCCGAGGAGCCCGAAGCAGAAACAGTTCGCACAAGTGCCGGTCGGCCGCTACCTGAGTTTTGTCTTCCAAATTGAAGCTGAAGTCTTCTAAAGCTAAGTACCCCTTTGGGGATCCTTTGCTCTAATCAATGTCAGAAAAAGTTAACAATTGTCTTGCCTGTGGAAAGCAAATACCACACCAAGACTTTCAATCTTACTGCGTCACTTGCTGTCACTTTTGTGCTTTGTTCAACGCCAGAACTGTATGTCGTCAGGCTATTATTGTAGCTAGATATTTTCGCAGTCCTCAATTTCTGATATGGCTTCGGTAAACCAGCAGACAGCAGATCTTCCTAAAAAACTTGAGGATAAAGATAGAGACAGACGGAACAGGTTCAAACCTACCAACGATGCTTCCATTAAGCTAGTCGTCAGTTCTCCGGTCCTCAGTGAGGTGCTTTTGCAGCCTCTGATGCCCGTTTCTGTGGATTCACAGGCCGCTACCGAGACCCTTTCAGAGTCCGGTATGCCACAAAACTCTTCTTCGTCTAAGGATCCTGCAGTTGTCTCTACCGTGGATGGATCCGGATATGCTTTTCAGGCACCAGCTTCCAAGGAAGTACTTCGCACTACCGATTCTCGACACAAACCGACAACTTCTTTCGCGTCTACCATTCTTTCAAAAACTACCGAGTTTCTAAGGCCCAGGGTACGAACCACGCCCAAGAAACCGACGACCCAATCTCAGACACCTGCTTCCTTGCCTCAATCTCAAATGCTTAAAATGGCAGAAGAGCATATAATGCTGATCAGGGGAAGCCAAGCTACTCCTTCCAAAAGAAAGAGATCTGTCCCCAGTAGTTTTATCTGAACAGGAGTCTGAGGACTGATGCATCTGAATATGAAGACATGCAACTCCTCACTGCTTATGAGGATTCTGATGCAGAGGAATCCATTCCTTCAGCCTCTCCACCCGAGGACTTTTCCTTTGGGGAAACTCTTCATACTTTAAGGGAGCATTTCCAATGGGAATGCCAGGACTATCCTCAGTTTAAAAAGAGACTCAGAGAATTCCTAGACCTTCCAGAGGACAGACCCCTGGTAATTCCTCCTGTCCTATATGTTGTGGATGATGTTTTCATGGAATCTAGTTTGACTACTGACACTCTCCCTCCTGCTCCTAGAAAACCTGACAGGTATTACAGAGTCCCTGACTCACACAAATTTATTTTCAAAAATCCTACTGCTGATCCTGAGGTTATTTCTCAAGGGCACAAAGGAATTAAAGCAACTTCTGTTAAGAATCCCACCCCCCTCAGATAGGGATTCCCGAGCACTAGACAGATGGGGTAAAAAAGTATGCACCTCTGCTACTCTTGTTATCAGAGCACTAAATTATCAGTTCCATATGCTAAAATTTCAGCAACATACCATGGAACTCCTCAAACAAAAAATATCATCATTTCCTGTTTGTGCAGAAAATAAAGAGTTACAAAAGTTAATGCATTCGGCAAATCAAGTAACTAGGCACATCTTTCACTGTGGTTTTGATGCCTTAGAAGCTTCTTGCAGGGCAGCAGTCACCGGTTCTGTGCTTAGAAGGCATGCTTGGCTTAAGGAACAGCCCTTGCCAGGCCATGTCAAATCGAAATTATTGGATTCACCCTTGCACAAAGACAACTTATTTGGCACCAAGGCAGAGGAGGTCTTAAAAAAAAGATGGAAGAAAAAGCTAAATCTATGCAGACAGTTAAGGATTTCCTACAGGTCCAGCCACCCAAGTTCAGTAGGCATTGCCCCTCCAAGCACTGGTTCTTTCCTGCCCCCTCCAGGTCAGTTCAGCCCAGATCCCAAGGAAGCTGACCCCCCTCCCCCAGACAACAGCCACAGGGAATGCAAAGATCAAAGCAATGGAGTTCTTCCACTTCAAAACCAGGAAGTGCAAAGCCACCCCCTCATGGTAAGAACTTACAATGACTCTCCACTTCCACTCCCTCCCTCTGCCCACCTGCACTTGCCCCTAGGAGGAAAACTCTCCTTCCACGCAAGCACCTGGGCCACCATTACCAATGACCGCTGGGTCCTCAGTATAGTGTCCCTGGGATACAAATTTTCTTTCCACACCCTCCCAACCCCAAAAGGGTTCCCAGATCTTCCTCCAAACCAGTGGGGAGATGTGAAAAAGCAGGTCCTTTCCCTTCTCTCTCTGAGGGCAATAGAGCACGTTCCTGCAGAACAGTTAGGCCAAGGTTTCTACTCCAGACTTTTTCTGGTACCCAGGAAAGAGGGCACCTTGTGCCCCATCCTTGATCTATCCATTGATACCAAAATTCAAAATGCTCACCCTCCAGCAACTACTATCTATGCTCTCCAAGAATGTTTGGCTAGCTACCCTAGACCTAAAAGAGGCCTACCTCCACATCTGAATCAGGGAATCACGTAGAAAATATCTATGTTTCAGGGCAGGCTCTCTGCACTTCAGTTGTTCTCTGCGCTTCCCTTTGGCTTATCTACTGCTCCCAGAGTTTTCACAAAATGTCTGGCTCCTGCCATTGCTTTTTGCACACAAAGAAATATTCAAATTTACCCCTACCTAGACTGCCTAATTCAGGCAGACAGTTTGGAAAAGCTGTTCAAGCACCTGGGCTTTGTAAAGTCCCTACTGACTTCCTTACGGTACACTATCAACGAAAGGAAATCCAAACTAGTACCCACCCAAAGGATTATATTCCTGGGAACAAGCCTGGACACAGCATCCCAGATGGCATACCTTACACCAGAAAAGCAAACTTACCTGACAGCCTACTTATCTCAACTAGCCACCAGTCCCCAGTTATCTGCAAGGAAAATCCTGCAAGCTCTGGGGTTCATGGTATCTTGCATTCTACTCATTCCATATGCCAGACTGCACATGAGGAAACTTCAGTGGTACCTAAAAAGCCTTTGGTGTCAACACTCTCAAGACCTGTAAACTCTTATACCAATGATACCTTGCCTAAGGAAAGATTTTCTCTGGTGGGCAGCAGCATGCTCCCACAACAAGGGACTACCTTTCTCACCACCCCCCCGCCACCCAGACCCTCACCACAGATGCATCAGACTATGCCTGGGGGCACACCTGAACGGCAGGTGCATACAGGGCAGTGGAGCCCAAAGCAAATACATTTGCACATAAACCAAAAAGAGATGTTAGCTGTCCAGCATGCATTGACAGCTTTCAAGCCCCTTCTCTCCCCAGGGGCTCTCCTGATCAAAACAGACACCATCACTGTGATGTGGTATATCAACAAGCAGGGAGGGACTCACTCCTACCCTTTATGTAGGCTCGCCATGACCCTTTGGCACACAGCCTCAGCCATGCAGCTACACCTGTTAGCACAATTCCTGCCAGGCTCTCTAAACTCTCTGGCAGACAACTTAAGCAGAAATCTTCTGGACCCACACGAGCGGCAGCTGACCAAAGAACCTTCACCCTAATAATTCAGAAATGGGGCACCCCTAAGGTCGACCTCTTTGCTTACAACTCCAACTATCAGCTCGGCAAGGTTTGCACCAGGGAACCTCACTGCAGGGCCTGGTGCGTGGATGCTCTATCCTTGCTCTGCGTCATTCTCTCAGTCTATGCATTTCCCCCACTACCTCTCATTACCAGGGTGCTGCTCAAAATAAGGGAGGAAAAACCAAGGACAATTTTGATTGCTCCAGACTGGCCTTGCCAGCACTGGTACCCACTGCTGCGCAGTCTGTCCCCTATGCCACCATGGCATCTCCCTCAGACCCCAACCCTCCTGACCCAGAGAGAAGGAGAATTCATGCATCCCCAATTGCAGACCCTCAGTTTGGCAGCCTGGCTTATTCTCTGACCACTGATCAAGCTGCCAGTCTCAGCAAACAGATTGTAGATGTTATAGCTGAGGCTAGATGCCCTAGCACTAGAAAGTTTTATGCTGACAAATGGAAAAGGTTCTGCACCTGGATTCAGGCTAAGGGAGCTGATGCGGCTAAGGGAGCTGATACGGCACAGCCCTCCCTACCTCTCATTCCGGATTACCTAGCTGATCTGCTACACAGTGGTTTGTCATTTTCCTCTATTAAAATTCATGCCTCTGCTATCTCTGCTCATTTCAGCACTGAGCACCCTCATTTCTCACACCATCTCATCAAACAGTTCTTAAGAGGGCCTGGCAATTTGAGGCCACCCAGAAGAGCACCTACCCCAACTTGGGACACAAACTTTGTGTTGGAAAAGCTCACCCTGCCCTGCTTTGAATCAGCGTCTTCAGCAGAGTTAAAGTTTCTCTCCTGGAAGACGGCCTTGCTTCTGACCATCACTTCAGCCAGTAGAGAATCCGACCTACAAGCAATCTTCCATGCTGACAGGGTGTCCCTCAGGACTAACCCATCCTTCATGCCCAAAGTGGTGTCCAGTGTGGCTCTTGACCAATCCATTCATTTGCCCATCTTTTTCCCTAACCCACAAAACAAGGGGGAAAGGATCCTGCACTCTCTAGATGTACACAGACAGCTCAGATTCTATCTAGACAGGACAAAATCATTCAGAAAGACTGATCAATTGTTAGTCAGCTTTGCTGCAGGGTCAGAGGGCAAAGTCATATCCAAACCATTTCCAAATGGATAGCGCACTGCATCCATTTCTGTTACAAACAACATGGGAAACGTCCCCCTAAGGGGGGTCAGGACTCACTCTACCAGAGCAGGCTCCACCTCTGCAGTTTTCCTCAGAGAAGTCCCCACCAGGGACATCCTGGAGGCTGCCACATGGACATCTATTCACACCTTACCAAGCATTACCAGCTGCCTATCTTCTCCAAATCCAGGGCAGGCTTTGCCACTGCAGTCTTGCAGGGCATCCTAGTCAGCCCCTAGTCTTCTTGACTGCCTCCACCCTTTTTCTCAGCTTTGGGAATCAACCCAAATGTGATGACTTCAACAGTGAAACACGAAGAACATAGTACAGTTGTGTACACTTACCATAAATGTAGATGATGTAGATGTTCGAGTGTATTCACTGTTGCAGTCCAGGTTACCCTCCCTCCATCCCCCTTTTCTTCTCTCTCTCTCTTTCCTTACAAGGTATTGTTATTGGTATTTACTTTCTACTGGTGGGATTCTTCCACCATATCCTGGCTCCCACTTGGGGGCTCCTGACAGTTAGGGCAAGAAAAACTGATGTAATGGCGTCGGCTGCCTTACTTTATACTACTGATGACCTGACGTCAGTTCTGAAGCGACAGCAACCGACGCAGAAATACTAAGTCTCTGGTATTCGGGCCGACCAAGGGCTACCCTGGCAGGGATAACCCAAATGTGATGACTGCAACAGTGAATACACTCAAACATCTACCTTTATAGTAAGCGTACACAACTATACTTTTTAAAACTAAGAAATGCCAAGGTTTGAACACCCAGGGAGAGTTTATAGTTTTCAGAATAAGGTTTATATACACTATTTTATATTATCTGCACATTGGAGTAATTATGCTTAATATTAGGATTCTTTATATTTTTTACACTCGATATTAAAATGTGTTATTTTTCAAACCATCCTTTTTCAATTGAAAACCGTGATGGTTGTATGGAGTTTATCAGTAGTAGCATTGTGTGTGTTTACAATTATTGTGTTTTTTTTGCCAACCTGAGTAGTTGATAGTACTAAGACAGTAATTTTTTAAAGCCGTGGCAACTTGGGGACTTATTTTAATTTATTTTTACATATTTTTGTATACATTCTCTTCACTTTACTCACTAGCTCACTCGGTGTTATTTTTTATGTGGAAGGCACTCTGTCTTTAAGCTGACATTAATTGATTCCTTGTCATGTGACATTCATCTGGTATTTAAATGAGGCAGAACACAGGTATTAATATTTTCTTCTGATGAAGGGTATTTGGGACAAAAGTGCATTATAAAGGAGTGTACCTCCAGTATGTACTAAACTGTATTTTTGTACACAGTAAAGGATTTACTTTCCGTTCAGCTCAGATCCATTTTTTTAACTGGAAAAGCCTCACACGATTGCCAAGGAGTGCAGTTTGTTGTTTCTATTTTTGGTTTTGTGCCCCAGGACATTTTTTCATTTGTTTTTGGCAATATAGCGGTATCAGACTCGTATCACATTGCATGAAAGTTCTGGAGAAAGGTGATGGAAAAAAGAAGACCAAGAATAGTAGAAAATATGATGGAAAATGAGCAGTTCAGATTCAGATCAGGATGCAGCACAACCAACACAATGTTTGCAGTGGCAGATACTTGAGAAGAAGCTAGAAATGAGAAAAGTCCAACTGGGCATTCCTAGGCTTGGAGAAAGTATATGACAAGGTTCCAGGTAAGCTAGTTTGGGCAGCCCTGCAGTGGTTTGGAGTCCCACAAACATTGGTAGAATTAGTGCAAGCTGTGTACAAAGACCCAGTGACTCCAGTACAAACAGTGTTTGGTCTTACAGAGGGGTTCCTATTGGGAGTTGGTTCAGCTCTGAACTCACTCCTGTTCATACTGGCGATGGACTACATTAACAAAAAGGTCAAACGGGACAGGGTCAACAAAGTTGCTGTATGCAGACGATGTGGCATTACAGGCAGACTGTGAGCAAGAACTTCAGCATAGGATAGGGGAATGGAATGCAAAAACTGAAGGAACATGGGATGAAACTGAGTACATATAAGACAGTTGTAATGGCAGCAAATGGGGACAATTAGAAGAAGTTGAAAATTGAGATAGAAAGGAAACAGTGGAACAAGTTAACAGCTTCAGGCATCAGGGAGGGGGGGTTCTGGAGAAGAAGTCTGAATGAGGAGGTCAGCACTAGAATCACAGGGGCTGCAGCCAAGTGGCACAGAGTGTTAGGGGTAGTGTGTGACAGAAGAATGCCAAACAAGCTAAAAAGTAAGGTGTACAAAACAGTGGTGCAACCACTACTACTGTATGGTACAGAAACCTGGGCAGTAAAGGCAGAGCAGTAGAGGAAGCCAGAGGTGATGGAAATTGAAATGCCTGAGATGTTTGGTAGGATGCAAACTATGGGACAGACAAAGAAATGAAGGCATTAGAGCAGAAGCCAAAGTAGCGCCAGTCACAGAAAAGGTCAAAGAGAACAAATTACAGAGGTTCAGGCACATGTGCAGGAAAAGACACTGGTGAAGAAGATTTGGGAAGACAAAAGGAAGAAGAGGAAACAAGGGCACCCAGCAAAGAGGTGGATGAATTGTGTGAGAGTAGACCTGTGGTCAGCCATTGTTATCGAAGAAGGTAGGAATGTGGCACTGAATTTGGAGAGATGGTGGCAAGTGACAGAACACCCCAACCTCATGTATAAAATGCGAAAAGGGGGTGAAGTTGATGATTTATATATGGTTGTATGTGTGTGTGTGTGTGTGTGTGTGTGTGTGTGTGTTTGTAAGATATATATATATATATATATATATATATATATATATATATATGTTTATATATAGACACACACACACATATATATATATGTATATATATATATATATATATATATATATATATGAATGTGTGTGTGTGTTTTGTGTGTATACACGTGTTTGTACATTTGTTAACCGGGTAGGTGCTGTGACCCAAGGACCCTTTTCAGGCATGCTTCTGGCCCAAAGGTCAGCAGAGTACAGTAGGTCACAATAAGTAGAAGTGCAATCACATCAGGAAAAATTAATTAACATAAGCAGGATGATTACAGCAAGTACAGTAATAGTGCAACAGCATCATAGTGTATACAGGATTTACAAATGATTCACATAGGAGAGTGTTTTAAAACAGAGTGCATGAAAACTACAGATGTTGAGTAAAAGAGATTGAGAATACGAGTAAGAAGGAGTAAGACTATAAGTGGTATCATGAGTGGTCTGTAGTAAGAGATAATGGTGGAAGCAAAGTAAAGGGGAGTAGTGGAGGTAAAAAAAGGTAAGTTGAGGAATACACAGGTATTCTACCTGAAGTCGGAAAGGGCTAGAAGATGAGTAGCAGTATGAGAACAAGAATGCAGGGGGTAAATGAAATTGGTGTGGGGATACTAAGTGACGAGACATGCATGGAGTGGGTTGTTGGTAGTAGGCTGGGGCGGGATGTGTAGAAGAGCGTAAAGGCATGCTAGACTTGAATCCTAACAGTAAGATGGATAGAGGAATGGTTATACTAAGGTAGTAGAGATAGTTCTATATAATGGGGGTAAACCATGACTGTCAAACCAGTGGCATTGGGTAGATTCTGTAATGTGTTTTTTAAGGTTTTTCTGATGATATGCATGATGTGGGACGAGGGCGGAGGGGGCACTAGTCAGCAGGGATACTTCTTTAACAACATGCCTGAACGGCTCTTAAACATGATGTGGAACTCTGAGTGGGGTGTGCACTAGACACCAGGGATACATCTTCAGTATAGTCCCTGAATGGCACTATTCACCAGGGATGTCTTAAACATACTCTGCATATCATGCCTGAAAGGCACTTAGAAAAAATACAGAAGACGTGATTCGGAGGTAGGGACTGGTACCATTGATACTATCAGTAGTGTGCCTTAAAGGCAATAAAATTATTTCAAACTCCTCACCTGCTCACGTTCTGCAGAGAATAGTAGTCCTTTGCACCACCACAGGACACTAGGGATAGCGTTATATAAAAAATAAAACTTAAACTAATAAGTAAATAAATTATAAAGAAGAAGGGAAAAAGGCTTTGAAAGCTGCACCCCTGGCATAGGAAACAGCAGCATTAACCCTAATAATTTTGTGTAGCGAGGGGTTTTTCAACAATATGATGGGGTTTTCTGGCATTATGACTGCAGTGCTTTGTGAGTTATGAGGTAGAGGGACAGTGCACCTATCAACAGCAAGAGCTTCCTCTAAAATCAGTGACAGTTGAGAGGGGTGGGGGGTGTCTTTGTAGTGTAGGGAGGTTTCAGGACAAAGTTGGGAAGAAAATAAGATGACACCATCTAAAATTTCTGACGTGATTCAGAGTCACTTAAAAAGTTAATAGACCGATAGGCGTAGCATCGAGTTACAGTGTCTGCCCAATAAAAAGCATGAATCTCTAATATCTGACATTATTGACTGACTGTAATCATCCATGATATCCAAGGGCAATCAAAATAAGTCATCAGGGATGTTCTGACAGCTCAGGACAGGTATGGAGTATGTGGTGTGTGTGTGTGTGTGTGTGTGTGTGTGTGTGTGTGCGGGTGTGGGTGTGGGTGTGTCTTTTTGAATGGGTGTGGGTGTGTCTTTTTGAATGGGTGTGGGTGTGTCTTTTTGAATGCATCTTTTGTGTGCGTGGGAGAGTGAATGGGGGGGGGTGCCTGTATCAACATGATACGGGGCTGCCAGTGTTAATTGCCTGTGAAAAGTGCTGCTCTGTACTCGCAGTACTTAATGCAGATTCAGTGACATGTACATTTGCTCTGATCTGTACTCGCAGTACTTAATGCAGATTCAGTGACATGTACATTTGCTCTGATCTGTACTCGCAGTACTTAATGGAGATTCAGTGACATGTACATTTGCTCTGATCTGTACTCGCAGTACTTAATGCAGATTCAGTGACATACATTTGCTGATAATGAGGTTAATGTGGTTAATGCTTCCCTGAATCAAAAAATACTGCATCATGGAAAGGGGGTCTATTTATCGCAGCTCTTACTGTGTGAGAGCTGGGGTTCTTTCTGAATGGAGGGCAGTAATCTTCATTCAGTGACTTGAAGGTCAGAATATCAGGAGTGTTTCTCCCCAGGACTCCGCTGAAAATTGGATTTGTTCCAAGTCTGACTTTCCCGGTTAATAAATGTTAAATAAATAAATAACATATTTCATAGGAAGGTGGCTATTTCTGGTAATGGAAACCAGCTGCAGTTTTGTAGTTTGATGCGGTATCTTATTATCTGACTACTAGAGAAGCTGTATGTTCTGAGGTGAGTATAAGGTTATGAGTGGCAGGGAATATTCCAGTCTAGGGAGCAACACATTAAAGGCTATTGCTTGCCTGGAAATTTTGTAGGCTAATCTGAGTTGTGAGATTACCTTCTGTGACTGGATCTCTACATGAGGATGAAAGGAAAGAGTTTGTTCTAATAGGAGTCCCAAGTATTTTTATTGAGTTACAAAAGGGAGGTGATGGTGGTAGGGGTTGTAAATGTGAAGGGGTTAAACTACGATGAGGTGTCTGTCCCAAATATCACGCACACAGACCTTTTAATATTTAAGGCAGATTCATCACCAACTCCCCAAACAACACACACCACTGTATTGCTTTGAAGTCTCTACAATGGCTAGAACTCCCACAACTACTACATCTCTATCAATTTCACATGTTGCACTCTATGCTCTTTAAACCATCCTACTGTCCATCCTTAACTCTCCTTGTCTCTGCCTACACCCCATCTCGACCCCTCCGCACCTCTAATCAACAATTGCTTGATATTTACCACCCAAATAAGTCAGTAGGTAAGCTACTCTACAAACACTCTGTGGCCCAAGCCTAGAACAAACTACCCCTTGACATTCGCTCAATCTCTCACACCCCACTATTTAAAAGAAAACTAAAGACTCATTTACTCAATTCCAGAATTTGCCCCTGCTATGACCCTACATAATTCTCTCTTCCCCCCACATTGGAATCACTCCATCTATCCTTGTCATACTTCTGAACTCTATCCCCACTAGTTCAGTTACATAGCATCAAAAAAAATAAATAAATAAAAAACCTTGTGCTGTCATTTAACTATTGCTAATGTTGTTTTGTTTATTGTTTTATTACTGTAATGACTAGTTTTATTTCTATTGCTTGCTGTGCTTGTATACTACTGTAGTGGGTTTTTTTATTGTACTATTTGGAGCTTTTCTCCTCGGGTCTCCACTGAAAATGGGACAAAATCCCATTTGGACTAACCCGGTCAACAAATGTCAACAAATAAATAAATAAATAAAATAAATAAGGTTTGTTTACTGGAGGACATCCAGTTCCAGGTTAAGCTGAAGTCATTTTGTTGTTAAGTGTTGATTTCAATGTAATGGGTTGATTCCCTCATGATGACATTATCATCTGACTATGGGCTAATATTTAGGAGTGGTATATTATATGGGATGTTGTTAACAAATAATGAGAGAGCAGTGGTGGTCCAGGAACTGATCTGTGGGGGAACGCCAGCAGCTGCAAAGGATTGACATCACTAGTATCAAAATCAGTTGAGACAAACTTGTCCGTAGATGTATTTTGAACTATATGCAGACTTCATCAGAAAAGTTGTGCTTTTTAGGCTTCTGCGGTAATATTTTATGGTCTACATACCTGAATGCCTTTTTGAGGTGTATGAATATTGCACCAGTGAGTTTGTCCTGTTCCATGTTGATAAAGATGGTATTAGTGAGTACATTCAGTTGGATATAAAAAGTTTACACATTCCTGTAAAAATGCCAGGTTTTTGCGATGTAAAAAAAATGAGACCCCCAATAAATCATTTCAAAACTTTTCCCACCTTTAATGTGACCTATAACCTGTACAAATCAATTGAAAAACAAACATCTGTCAGAGGAAAAATACAAAAAATAAAAAAAACGTACAATAAGCTGGTTGCATAAGTGTGCACACCCTTAAAATAATACTTTGTTGAAGCACCTTTTGATTTAATTACAGCATTCAGTCTTCTTGGGTAGGAGTCTATCAGCATGCCACATTTTAACTTGTCAATATTTGCCCACTCTTCCTTGCAAAAGCACTCCAAATCTGTCAGATTGCGAGGGCATCTCTTGTGCACAGCCCTCGTCAGGTCATCCCACAGATTTTCTATTGGATTTAGGTCTGAGCTCTGGCTGGGCCATCCAAAAACTTTAATGTTCTTCTGGTGAAGCCATTCTTTTGTTGATTTGGATGTATGCTTGGGGTCATTGTCATGTTGAAAGATGAAATTCCTCTTCATCTTCAGATTTCTAGCAGATGCCTGAAGGGTTTGGGCCAAAAGTGACTGGTATTTGGAACTGTTTATAATTCCCCTCCACCTTGACTAAAGCCCCAGTTCCAGCTGAAGAAAAGCAACCCCAAAGCATGATACTGCCACCACCATGTTTCATCATGAGGATTGTGTTCTTTTGGTGATGCGAAGTGTTGTTTTTGCGCCAAAAGTACCTTTTGGAATTGTGGCCATAAAGTTCATCCTTGGTCTCATCAGACTATAGCACATTTTCCCACATGCTTTTAGGAGACTTGATGTATTGTTTTGTAAATTTTAGCTGGGCCTGGATATTTTTCTGTGAAAGAAAAGGCTTCCGTCTTGCAACCCTACCCCATAGCCCAGACATATGGAGAATACGGGAGATTGTTGTCACATGTAGTACATAACCAGTACTTGCCAGAAATTCCTGCAGTTCCTGAGTGTTGCTGTAGATCTCTTGGTAGCCTCCCTGACCAGTTTTTGTCTTGTCTTTTCATCAATTTTGGAGGGACGTCCAGTTCTTTGCAACGTCACTAATTGGCTGCATGCTGTTTAAAAAGGTTCTCAGTGACCTTGAGTTTTAAACACTGATGAAGAGTTTTTACTTGAAAGCTTTATTTTATTAAACTTCTTTTTTTGAGGGTGTTGGACTTCTCTGTTTTACGTTTTGGACTATATTTCTGGTGGTTTGAAGTTCTTTAACTGCTTTGGTGATTTATTTTGTCTTTTGACTTCCCAAAGGGTGTGATGATGCATTTTTTCGCATTTAGTTTTAGGTCATGGCTCTGGCACCAATCATTTTTCTGATGTAGACCCTCCTGAAAGATATCTACATCGGGATTCAGTGATTGCCCTCAGGTTACAGTCATCAGCAAACTTTGTCATCCAGAGGCCATCCACATTAGCTTTGACTTCAGAGATGTATATTCCAAGCAGGCGCGGTCACAGCATTGAGCCATGTGGCACACCACAGGTAACTGGCCTCTTGCTGGATGTGGATTCACCCACTTAACCACGTGTCCTGTCCTTGAGCCAGTTGGCTCTCCATCTGGTGACGTAGAGATTTATGCCTAGTTTGTGAGTTTATTTATAATACTGGAGTGGGGATGTGTTAAATATTTAAGGTTTTTTTGCTGACTTCTTCTTGTAAATGATATCCTTTAGCAAATTGTATTTCTTACTTTTGCAGGTAACCGAATCGTTTGTTGATTTTGTTTTTTTTTTGTGTTTAATTGTTGCAATGTACTTTTTCTTCTTTCCGCTCCTCTCTGACATATAAAATATACATATGGACTATCCCAGTTAACAAATGTAAAATAAATAAATAAATAAATGCCTTGGTATTTACTGTTTTCCCCTCATCCATGACCCTAGTGACTTTCTCAAAGAAGTCCCCCAGATTTAGTAGGCATGGCCTGACCTTGACAAAGCCTAATTGGGTCAGGTTCAGTGTTTGGAGGTTTCCTGTATCATTATTTATCAGGTTCATGATTATTCTTTCCATGGCCTTACATATAAGACTAGTCAAACTTATGGGTCTGTAATTTTTCAGTTGATAGTCCCCATTTATGCAGAGGGATGACTGTTGCTGTCCTGCACTCTATCGGGACAAAGCTGGTTCAGAGGTTGTGGTTAAATACAGATCTTAATGGTCTTGATTCAAGTTGTTTAAGAGGCAACCTGGTATATCATCAGGCCCCATCGAAGTTATGTTTTTAACTTTAGAAAGTGCAGTGTCAGCCTGTTCTTTGGTGATAATTGGTGGGGGGAGTGGTGGAGAATATTTCTTGGGGAGAACTGGAGGTGATGGGGAGATGAAATTTGAGCTGAATTTGTCAACCAGTAGATTTGCTATATCTTCTGGCTGAGTACAGGTGATGCCATCTACAACTAATTCCCCATATTATTGGGTGCTGCCTTTAAAATTGAGGACATAACTGAAAAATGACTTAGGGTTATCCTTAGCTTTGGAGGCTATTTTTGCCTTATTCTGTTTTCAGAGACTTAACTAGTTCCTTGATTCACTTGTTTAGACTAATGAGGGTCTTTTTGCTGTGTTGTGCACATTTCCTCGCTTCTCAACACAATTTTCTTTTCTTTTGTGTACAACCTAGGGGTCCAGAAGGATGGCTTGCTTTTTGCAGTTTGTCCTGGATTTATTTTGGTCTGGTGCAGCCATTTTTATGCAGTTGTTTATGCCTCCGCACAAGCTTCTGTGTTTTCTGCATTTGGGGGGGGTGGGGTGCTTGGAAACTAGCTGTGCTGTCACGTAATAGGAGGTAGTTCACCTTAGAAAAGTTCTTAAAGTTTTAAGGTTAGATGGGGGGTCTAATTTTACCTTTATTTCAAGGAAGACTACTTTGTGATCTGATCTTACAGGTAAGGACATCACACTCTGGGGGGGGGGGGGTGCAACACTCTCCCATATTTGTGAGTACCATATCTAAGATATCTGTTCCCTTAGTGAGACTGAAGATCAGCTGCTCCAGGGCATTTGAGTTTACAAAGTCACAAAATATTTGGGCCTGCATGTTAGTGCATGTATGCCTCCCAATTAATGGAGGGATAGTTAAAATCACCCATGAGTATGGTACTGGGCTGGATGGTGAGTGATTCTAGTAACTTCAGGTAAAGATGTATGGGTTTCCTGGTTCATGGTGGGGAGTCGGGACATGTAGCTAGCAGAAAACTTTTAATGGATTCTTTTCTCATGGTTAGTTGGACATGGAGTAGATTAGGCATGTCATATTATTTAACCAGTCTTGAGGTGTGCTTATCCTTTATGTTGATAGATACACCTTGTCCCTTTACTCTTTCATGTTCTGTGGGTGGTCAGAATGTATGAAAGGCATTATAGCCATGCACTGCAGGAGTGCTTTCCATGGCTTTGAACTCTGTTTCAGTAACTGCACAGATAGCAGCATTCTCAAGGCTGAGGAGTGCTTCCAGGGAGTGCAGTTTCTTGTTGAGATTCCTAGCATTGAACAGTAATACATTTAGCTTATCCTTAGTAGATTTTGCTATGTTGGAAGGTTTGTCTATTTGGGAGTGCCTAAAAAAGGTACTATAGGGGTAAGGCACTGTAGGGGTAGATAATGTGTTGTCCAATATCTGAAAGCCTTGTGGTGACAGGTGAAGACCATCCCTGTCAACACAAGCCTGTCAACCATGTCTTCCTAGGCCGATAAGTATTGGACCCTTTCAGAATGACACCAGTAACTAAGCCCGTTGTTAAAATCAATCATTTTCTGTTGGTATTGTGGCATCATCATTGGAGACAGTAGAATGCTGCTCAATGCTATGCTCATACCTGCCTGTGACATATATTCCGACAGCTCACTCACGTCTCTCTTCATGTAGTCCAAGGTCATTCACACCCACATGGACTATGACAAGAGTCATACTGGTACTTAGGGGTAGGTGGCCTGAGTGCTTGTATGATCGGGTAGATCCTGGTCCCTGATAGGCAACTAACTGCAACCTTCTTATTATCCATCCTAGTAAGAGGCACATCAGTGTGTCCCACAATGGAGGGTCTTATGACCAAAATATTGGGTTGTGGGGTGTTTTGCCTTATGGGCTTTGTAGTTGAGACACAATGAGATGTGGCTTTACGTGTTGTGATGGGAACTGTCTTGTTTGTTTGCATGCAGAGTTTCTGAGGATTGTCTGAGAGGCTTTTGAGGTTTGGGTAACTTACATGTGAGCACCTTCGCATACGTGGGTCTTTGTGTCTGGTCCTTTTTGGGTGCGATTAGGGGTGTGTCAAAGCCGCTGACAACATATTTGTTGCATTTTGTGTTTGTATATAAAAGTCAAGTCTCCACTGTCAGTGTTTTACATTTCTCTCATACTTTGTCTGTTCGAGAATTAAGTGGTTCTCAGTGTACATAAGGCGATTGCTACATTGCCTCAGGATGCCCATGTCCACCAAGCTGGAGGCAGAGATGGCAGGAAAGTACCTATCCATGATTGCAAGTCTTGATGTGTACTTTGTAAGGGTTAAGAATGGAGGGTGTTTGTAACAGGAAAAGGGATGGGTGCTTACTTGGTGTAATCTACAACTGACCTATCCAGTGATGCTGTCCAGCATCCAGACCAGCTGCTCTTTTGCACTTTGAGCAGCAAGAGTCCCGGGTGCTGTAATACTGCAATGTAGAGCTAAATAGTCCGAACCAAATGTGTAAATGCTTGCTCACCATGCAGGCTGGTTGCCTAGAAAGTAGTGCAGGACTGAAATAAAGTTCCAAGGTGGTTTTATAGGGAAATTTCGTTTGGTGATTGCATACTTAAAAGGCAGCGCTGATTGCCACGGCCTGTAGAGCAGCTTCACGCAAATGCAAGTCTTATATACGAGCAGAGAAAAGCAAGTTTTATACTAAGTGTGCCCTAAGGCCAATCAGGTAAACACACAATAAGCTTTCCAACAGCAGTTCCCAGCTCAGATAGGTGAAATCAGCCCTCTCCTGCCGCAAGAGTGCAGACTTTGAACTTCTTAATGTAAAATGACTGTTTTGGAGCTCAAATGTTAAGTAACCACAAACAGATGCTGAAACTAACTAAAAATCACTAGATTAAGAGTATTTAAATGCAGAACAGCAGCTCTTACAGCAGTTAGACAATGCAACTTTAAACTTTAAAGAAGTTTGAATTTGTATTTGTCTCTTTTGGGGACATGTTGCAAATTAGCTAAAGGATCTAGTTTAGCTTCTGGCCTGTCATCATCTGCAGTTTTAGGGGTGACCACTTTTGGCAGCTGTCTTATGAGTACTCTTTTGAATAGATTGGAAACAAGAGTATTTCCAAGAGAGAGATTAAAAATGTGGGCTAGTGGTCTTGCTGTCTTTCTAAGTTAAGTACCAGTTGGTGAATTATGTAAAAGTGTGATGTTGAGTTAGAGGGAATTGTTCTTAATTTCTTATGCTGTGATAGCTCTACAGCAGTACTGTAGGTAGTTAAGGTGTGTGTGCAGTGATTCCATAGGTGTAACCATAGGGTATTCTGTTATTAAGTTTTATGTTTTGTCTGATTTGGATAGCAGTGTTTTTAGTATCTTATTTTTTTGTTAAAAATATTGTTGCCAGGTAATTGTTTGACTGTGCTTCAGAATTGTTTTTGGGTTATGAATTTGTGCTTTCTTTAGTTTTCTACAGGATGTGCATTTTGCTGAATTAGGCCTGTGGATTTTCGTAGATAACATAGTTTTGGTGCTTGTTTAGATTTTTGGGGTGTTTTTCCACTCTAGCCGTGTGGTCTCT
The DNA here is from genome assembly GCF_019279795.1 of Protopterus annectens. Taxonomy (NCBI): domain Eukaryota; kingdom Metazoa; phylum Chordata; order Ceratodontiformes; family Protopteridae; genus Protopterus; species Protopterus annectens. The sequence continues at coordinate 1,762,193,206 of NC_056744.1, forward strand.
CCTTTTTATTAGTTGTGCAGTATCGGGTGTTGGCCAGGGAACCTTGTTTGACTTTTTAGTCTTTTAATAGTTAATGGGTGAAGAGCATTTTTGTGTGCTAGTCAGGGTAGGGATGAAAATGTCTAATGACTTATCAGGACCGATAAAGGAATACAGTGAACTCCAGTCTGTAACATATAGTTCATGAGCAAGCGTGTCTTTAGACTTTCCGTGACTTGTCTTGTGGGTATGTACCTGGGTGGTAGCTTGTTTGCTTTAAGCTGCCATTTGCTTAAGATAGGTCATTGGCTACTAATGGCGTTCAGAAGAACTGGCGGTGATTTTCATGTGTCTGCAGTGCTGGTAATAATTATGTTTGGTGGTGAGTACCTATTATTGATAGTGTTTACTTTTGTCTCTTCAGTAATTATTTGAGTTAGGTTTCTGTGGGGTATGATATTTTGTAGTTTGATTTTTCTGTGAGAAAGCTGTTAATGTGTGACCACCACGTAAGTATTAATAGTATGAGACTAGTAGCGTCTGTCTGTAGTAGAAAAGGTGTTATGATAATGGAAATTAAATGACTTTACAGTCATGACTTTAAAAGTACTAGTGTGTTTAAAGAGGAGGCTGTTCTGGGGTGAAATAGTAGTGGGTTGTGGTGATGTAGAATAGGAGAGATATTGGATGTAATGTAATGTACTGATTGTATTTTAAGTAATGTTTTCCTGCTGATTTTTTTTATAGGGTGAAAACTATAGTTGTGAGAGAGAAGATTTGTTAGCAGACAATATCACGCAGCTATTCTATTCAAAACACAGACTGTCAGAGATTCTGGATGCAAACACATAATTTTTTTATGAAATAAAGTATCATGATACTGGAATATCTCATAGAATCATATGACATTACTAGGCTATTGGCCCTAGGGCCTTTACAAGCCTAGCCATGTGATACCCTTGTTCCCTTATAGACTGAGATATATAGTCTATATTTGCAATGTGAATCTAAGATCAGCACTGGTTGCAAATCAACAGCAGCTGCCCCTTCTCCAAGAGGGACATAGGTGAAGCCCCTGGGATAAATGTATGGTTTCCCATCCAGTTTTCCAAGGTACACTTAAATAGAGTAATTGAAGAACTCTGTTTTACGTGAATTGGGAGTTTGTTCCAGAGGAGTGGCAACCTCTGGGAGACATATCTGTCTCTCCAGCATGTCCTGTTAATGCTACGGGCTAGGTTAAGGTCCCTAGAGTGAGTGACGTTTGTCCCATTTGATTTGCTGATTTGCAGCATTTCCATTAAGGCAGGTTTGAGATTGCTTTGTAGGCCAGGAACAAGTCACCTGTAAGCAGTCTATAAGATACAGAGTACAGTCACAGGGCTTTCAGTCTATCCATGTAGGTCATGGGGTGGAGGCCCTGAATTTTCTTGGTGAGAAACCTCTGAGGTCTCTTCAGCTGCTGCAGATGAGTCGTGAGGTGCATACAGAATGTAGCATTATACTCGATTATTGGTCTGATAAGGGACAAATACAGGGGAGTTATAACCTCCTTAGCTTTGGATGATATGCCCTTACTTATGAGATGTGCAATATAGAAGGCCTTCCTTACCACCGTGGACATATGGTGATCAAAGCTAAGGTTGCTATCAACATGCATTCATAAATCTGTCATAACTGGGTTTGAACTTAAGGGGGTTATTATTAAAAATGTAATTTGTAGGAACTTCTTTGCAGAAGGAGATGATAATGCATTTTTTGCACTGAGTTTAAGTTTGTGGCTCTGGCACCAGTCATTTTTCTGTGTAAGCCCATTTTGTAAAATGTTGACTTCGCTGGGGGATTCAATGATTGCACCCAGTTTGCAGTCATCAGAGAACTTGGAAAGCCACAGGTCATTTATTTTCCCCAGGATTTCTGAGAAAAAAAACTCCAGACAGTAGAGGGGCCAGCACAGTACCTTGTGGAACACCACTAGTAACAGGTCTGCTGGTAGAGGTGGAATCCCCATCTTTGATTGTATAAGTTCTGTTGGTGAGCTAGTTGGCTACCCATCTAATGACGTATGGGATAATCCCCAGTTGGGTGAGTTTAATTGTGCCAGAGGTCTTGGCCAAATTGAGATAGGCAGTATGTATTGTTTTGCCTTCATCTAGGGCTTTGGACACTGTCTAAGAAGTCCACCAAGTTTAACAGGTTACAGCATCAGAGGGAGGAATTGAAATTAATACGTTATTTTTATGCATATTTAAAATGGGTTCTCAAACTAGATTCAACTGTATGTTCAAATGCAGCTCTTTTTTTATCTTAAAATTAGAAAAAAAGATTAGATCATACAAAGTTCAATGCTTTCTCAACTTGTGACTAAAACTCAAACACACATTTCCAAGGCTGAAAGGAGAAAATAGATAAGGTATGCATATGGGAGGATAGCTTGAAAGTTTTTCATACTTCAGTCTTGACAGGGTTTATGTGCTTACTTATCTCAGAGACACTTCCTACAAGTACAGAGTGCCTAGCTTCCTTTAAAGGTTAAATGATTACAAGAAACATTTACTGTTTGTTTGCTAAGCACTAATGAACTCTACCAAAGTCGAACTGTTCTTCTCAGAAACATATAAACATATATAAAACTGTTACAGTATTTTAAGTTTACAGTATATTAAAGTGAGCATTAGTAGACGTAAAAATAACATATACATTTCAGTTCCTCCTTCTGATGTTTTGAAGTATCACAGTCCCATATTATTCTGAATCATGTCATTATCAGACATAAGCCCTGGGATGATTTTGTTTGGTCCCATATTATTCTGAATCATGTCATTATCAAACATAAGCCCTGGGATGATTTTGTTTGGTCCCATATTATTCTGAATCATGTCATTATCAAACATAAGCCCTGGGATGATTTTGTTTGGTCCCATATTATTCTGAATCATGTCATTATCAAACATATAAGCCCTGGGATGATTTTGTTTGGTCCCATATTATTCTGAATCATGTCATTATCAAACATAAGCCCTGGGATGATTTTGTTTGGTCCCATATTATTCTGAATCATATCATTATCAAACATAAGCCCTGGGATGATTTTGTTTGGTCCCATATTATTCCGAATCATGTCATTATCAAACATATAAGCCCTGGGATGATTTTGTTTGGTCCCATATTATTCTGAATCATATCATTATCAAACATAAGCCCTGGGATGATTTTGTTTGGTCCCATATTATTCCGAATCATGTCATTATCAAACATAAGCCCTGGGATGATTTTGTTTGGTCCCATATTATTCTGAATCATGTCATTATCAAACATAAGCCCTGGGATGATTTTGTTTGGTCCCACATTATTTTGAATCATGTCATTATCAAACATAAGCCCTGGGATGATTTTGTTTGGTCCCATATTATTCCGAATCATGTCATTATCAAACATAAGCCCTGGGATGATTTTGTTTGGTCCCATATTATTCTGAATCATGTCATTATCAAACATAAGCCCTGGGATGATTTTGTTTGGTCCCATATTATTCTGAATCATGTCATTATCAAACATAAGCCCTGGGATGATTTTGTTTGGTCCCATATTATTCTGAATCATGTCATTATCAAACATAAGCCCTGGGATGATTTTGTTTGGTCCCATATTATTCCGAATCATGTCATTATCAAACATAAGCCCTGGGATGATTTTGTTTGGTCCCATATTATTCTGAATCATGTCATTATCAAACATAAGCCCTGGGATGATTTTGTTTGGTCCCACATTATTCTGAATCATGTCATTATCAAACATAAGCCCTGGGATGATTTTGTTTGGTCCCACATTATTCTGAATCATGTCATTATCAAACATAAGCCCTGGGATGATTTTGTTTGGTCCCATATTATTCTGAATCATGTCATTATCAAACATAAGCTCTGGGATGATTTTGTTTGGTCCCATATTATTCCGAATCATGTCATTATCAAACATAAGCCCTGGGATGATTTTGTTTGGTCCCATATTATTCCGAATCATGTCATTATCAAACATAAGCCCTGGGATGATTTTGTTTGGTCCCATATTATTCTGAATCATGTCATTATCAAACATAAGCCCTGGGATGATTTTGTTTGGTCCCATATTATTCTGAATCATGTCATTATCAAACATAAGCCCTGGGATGATTTTGTTTGCTCCCATATTATTCCGAATCATGTCATTATCAAACATAAGCCCTGGGATGATTTTGTTTGGTCCCATATTATTCCGAATCATGTCATTATCAAACATAAGCTCTGGGATGATTTTGTTTGGTCCCATATTATTCTGAATCATATCATTATCAAACATAAGCCCTGGGATGATTTTGTTTGGTCTCACATTATTCTGAATCATGTCATTATCAAACATAAGCCCTGGGATGATTTTGTTTGGTCGCACATTATTCTGAATCACGTCATTATCAAACATAAGCCCTGGGATGATTTTGTTCGGAGATGATAACCATTGCATGTGCAATTTTTCTAATAAAGCAGTTTACTAATAAATTCTTAATAACAGTGTATACAAGAGCTATGGAAAGCACGATTATGGTAAAAATAATTAAAATTTGCATTATGCTTGTACCAGCATTTCCAAAAATATTACCCATCCACCCAAACAAGTTCCAACTAGTCTCAGGTTTAGTCATATTAATAGCTAGTTGTTCCATTGGCAGGTTCAGTGTTAGATTCTCATGTTAAGTAATTGGCTAGGCTTAAGATGGCCCACAGGGCAGTCAGCCTACTATGAAACTATAGATAAAGTCAGACAGCTTTTCTTGTTCATTATGAAAGTGAAACAAATGTACAGCACCGTTTTCCGATCAGATGGCAAACTCTACCCTTTGAAGCCAGTACATAATCAAGAGCTATTCAGGTGTGCAACGCTGTGGCTTGAACTTCAGTCGGTTCAGTTCTCTATTTGCCATGTGAATGTGCTCTGAAGTCTTATTAGTCATTTCAGCTAAAAGGACAACTGAGTCACTTTATTTATCATTTGCAATACACCATACTGCAGAGAAAACCAAACGGGCTGTGGCCTGCTTCTCTTCTTGGGATTGGTGCTAACATTTTGCTTATGGTGAGAGAAGAAGCAAAGGATTATTGCATCCCAACAGAGTGAAGCTGTGCTGAGACCAGCATTAGTAGTAGCCAGTAGCCAGTAGTAGCCAGGCAGTAGTCATTTATGCGACTCCCCTCTTTTTATCATTCTTGACAAGCTAATTCTTTATTTCTTTATTTTCAGTAAGTACTGCTTGAGTTCTTCCTTACTTCAGAATATCTGCCTAAATACTTCTTTAAATTTTCAGGGTCTGCATATTAGCTTCCCGTCAAGTGTTTGGCAGTACTCTGTACACACTCAAACACTTTGAGTGACATTTTTCCTGTAAAAGGCTTCAGTACTTAATATATTGAGCTCATATCCAGGCATGTCTAAAGGTCAGTTCACTGTGCTTTCTCCTGTCACCCTGGTGAACTTGGGCATCCTGAGGCAATGTAGCAACTGCCTCATGTACACAGGCAACCCTCTCCTCTTACCTCCCAACACCATGACTTGTGAGAGATGCACATATATAGCCAAATTGGAAGCCAAGCACTCTCCAGCCAAGAATGGATTAGCCAGTCAAGAGGAGAAGGTTAACACCTGCACCACACCACATTCAACATATAACCCTCCAAAACATACACCACCACAACCCTCACATAGTAACACAAAACACACACCTACGTTTGCAGAGGCTCTCAATAAGAATCCGCCCAAACAACAGAGACCTCTGAGGCAGAAACGCAAACAACCACCACATCCCAGCACAAACCATGAGACACATACCTCACATAAACAGTGTGCCACTCAACCAAAGACCAAAAGGCAAAACAACCTACCCAACACACTAGTCATAAGTGACTTAATAGTAAGGCACACTGATGTCTCACTCACTAGGTTGAATAAAAAGAAAGTTACGGTCAGCTGCCTGTCTGGTACCAGAATCCACCACATAACGCATGCACTTTGGTTACTCCACAACAGGTACAAATATGACTCTGTCATTGTCCATGTTGGTGTGAATGGCCTGAGAAATACCTCCCTGGACTACTTGAAAAGAGACATAGAGGAGCTCTTGGATCTTGTAGCCCAGGCTGGTATGGCCCTAGCTCTGAGTAGCATCCTACCGTCACCCAGACTGATACCACAGTAAAAGCAGAAAATGATTGACTTCAATAATTGGCTAAGTTTCTGGTGTCATTCTAAGGAGATCAAGTATCTGTCTTCCTGGGATAACATGATCAACAGACGTCGATGCTTCACCAGAGATAGCCTGCACCTGTCTCCCCAGGGATTCCAGATACTGGCCAAAGCTCTTGCCACCCCTATACTGCCTTTTTTAGGCGGTGTTCCAAAGGCCAAATTACCACTGTAACAGCTACAAACAAATGCAATCTAAGGGTCATGCTGCTCAATGCTAGAAGTCTAAATCTCAAGATGCACTCGCTCGAAGCACTCCTTAAAATGGAGAACATCGACATCTGTTCAGTGACCGAGACCTGGTTCAAAGCTCCAGAGAGCACCCCAGCACTGCCAGGCTATAATTCATACCACACCTTTCGGCCCCTAAACCTGGAGCAAAGCATTAAAAGCAGTGGTGTCTCCATATTCATAAAGGATATGTACACCTCCAGACTAGTAGCCCAACATAACACATTAGCGATACTTCAGGTACAACTAACACTGGGTAAAACTGCAGTGCAGGTTGTAGCTTGCTATAGATTCCCCATCATGTCCCAAGACTCCACATTCCTAAATACACTGGAAAATATTAGGGTACAACCCAATACTGTTATACTGGGAGACTTTAACTACCCCCTCCATTAACTGGGAAAATTACTCATGTACCAACACACTTGCTCAACGTATTCTGGAATTCATTAATTATAACACCCTGGACCAACTCATTCTTACCCCCACCAGGGGTAGAAACATCCTTGACCTGGTCATTACTAACATGGGCGACTGTTGCTCTACACCAGTAATCAACTCCTCCCTGGTCAGATCTGACCACAAGCTAATCACCATGGATATCCACATCCCACCCTCACCCCCCCTAAAGGAAACCACTGTAAAAACTTCTCCAAAGCCAATGTTCGACTTCTAAAAACAGAGGTGGCTAACTTCATGATGCCCATGCAAATGGAAAATAGGTGCATAACTGAATCATACACCAATGCACTGTACAAGTGCATGGAACGGGCCATACCAAACAGAACCAAGACGCTCTCCTCCAAAAAAGGAAGCCAGTCTGGTGGTCCCCCACCATAAACAAACTCTACAACAAAGGAAAAAACTGTTGCAGGAAAGGGTGAAGTCCCAAGACTGGAAAACTCCCTTGTCAGCCTCAGCAAACCACTGAGCTCCATTATCAAATCCTCTAAAGCTAGTTCCGAAAACAAAATTGCTGCAGATTCTAAAGACAGCCACAAGGCATTCTATAGTTATGTCAAGAATCTACATGGCAATACTCAGGTCTGCTCTGAGTTACAGCACAATGGCAATACATATACAGAACCACTGATATTGCCAATATATTGGCCAACAGGTTCAGTATGAACTTTACCCCCCTAAAGGGCCTATCACAATACCTGAGGAATCCCAAGTCCCTATTATCACGGCCCCACATGTAAACACCGCACTGTCCAAAGCCAAGAATACAGCTTCCATGGGGCCTGATAATATCCCTGGCTGTGTTCTACATGAATTACAAAGTGAACTGGCACCACACCTGAGTACCCTGTTCAGTCACAGCCTCATTTCAGGCTTTGTTCCTACCAAATGGCGCACTGCTATGGTCATCCCACTCTACAAAGGGGGAGGGACTACAGACCCTGGGAACTACCGCCCCATTAGCCTGATGAGTCTGATATGTAAGGCTATGGAGCGCATCATCATGGACCTTATAAACAAGGACATAGGGAATCTCCAAATTTTGGACCCAATTCAGTTTGGGTTTGTGAAAGGTAGATCATGCCTGCTCAACCTGATAGACTTCTTCGAGTCTGTCACCAGAGCTGTGGGTGAGGGCAAGGTAGTTCACACAGCCTACCTAGATCTTGCCAAGGCCTTTGGCGCCATCCCTCACTCAGGAATCATAGACAGACTCACTAAACTAGGTATAAACCCCTATGTCATAAGATGGGTTGCTAACTGGCTCTCTGATAGAACCCACACTGTGAAAGTAGCAGACTGCAAATCTGACTACCGACCAGTTACAAGTGTTGTCCCACAGGGATCGGTCTTAGGTCCTTTCCTGTTTAGCATCTACTTCTTATAAGTTCAAGCCAACACAAAGGAACTCTGGCTGACCAAGTTTGCAGATGATTGCAAGCTGGGAGCCATTATTGATTTTCCAGCTGATGTAGACATTCTACAAAAAGGCCTCACTGACACCAAAGACTAGTGCCAGAACCATGGCCTTAAACTCAATGCCAAAAAGTGCATTGTTGTTCCCTGTGTGAAAAATTCAGTGTCCATAAACTACCACATAGGCGGTACTCCACTAAACACCGAAGGTGTGATAAGATACCTGGGGACACAGGTTGACAGCAACCTCTCCTTTGATAACTACATTGCCACTGTAGTCAGAAAGTCCTGCTATGTGACACATCTCATTACAAAAGGTTTCTCATCCAGGAAGAAAGAGGTCATAATCCCTCTCTACTCGTCCCTCATTAGACCTATTATAGAATACAACGCCTCATTTGGTATGTACCTCACTAGACACCTACAGCAACTGGAAAGGCCACAAAAATACCTCACTAAGAGGATCTTAGGCCTTAGACACATGCCCTATATGGACAGACTCAAAAAACTCCAGCTATACTCTGTCTCTTATCACCTACTTAGAGCTAAACTCTTTTTGACCTACAAAGCCATGTCTGACCCAAAGCTGCTAGATATGCTATACCTTAAGAAACCCCAATCCCTCTGTGCCACACGCTCCAGGGACCTAAACCTCATTACCACAATAAACAGAATATGCTGGAGGGACAGGTTCCTAACCCAGAGACTTTCCATACTCTGGAACAAACTTCCCATTCACGTCAAGCAGAGCACTTCACTGGCCCTCTTTAAGAGAAATGTTGATGAGTGGATGAGCAATACGAACTTCACCCAGGGGATCACTTCGGTAGTCTTGCTTGACAGGGGCACTGGGAACTAACTTTGGGCGGCATGATGCCAGGGAATCTTCTTGGGCTAGGCTTATATAGGCTCCAGGGCCATTGGCCTAGTACACACCTATGAACCAATTACGTTGATCTCTTGTTTGACTGCCTTGGATTTTGTTTTTTATTGGTCTGGTTCGTTTGCATTTGTGGTTTTTTAGTTTGTTTATTCATGGCAGAACGAGTAGAATCCAAAGTTTTCATGGACACACCAGCGTTACTGAAAGAAATGACGAATGATGACAGCAACTCACCAGTCACTAGAGGCGAATTTAATAAGGTGATGCTTCTCCTATCACAAATTCTTGAGAACACGAAGATTCCATCATCTGGGCAGTCCAAGGTACCGGGTAACCAACACCAGTTTAAGGAGCAGCACACCATAGGCAACGGGCTTGGATTACCAAAACAAATTACTGCCCGTGAAGGAGAGAGACGCGGCGGTCCTATGGTAGACATTGAACAACAAAACCATGGTAAAACAGATGTTAATAACAAACACCATATTTACGGTGGTAACGGGACTACAGGTACTGACAACAACTTTAATTTTGATACATGGTCTAGTCGGCAATTTAATTTTAATGAACAGACATTTGACAACAGATTTGAGACTTTTGATGAGACTTTTAAATAATTTAAAGACGGACTTTACGCTTTGAAAAACCAATCAGTTAGAAATTGATTATTTAAACAAATGCATTTCAATGGAAAGAGTACCCAAAGGGTTGAGATTGTTTAAATACCCAAATAATGTTAAGCAGAATTCATTGTTGTACAAACAGTTAAATGAATTGTTTAATAATACGGGTATAGAAATGCTGAAGTTAATGGTCAGGGATTATGAAAGTCAAAAAAAATGTTAAGTGAAACGAATGTTTTACACAACAAAGTTTTAAATTTTAATAGTGGGAATTTTGATCAAAGAAAATATGAGACTTTGTTTGGAGAAATTGACAATTACTGTGATAAAATTATTTTTAGAAAAATGAAGAAGCTTGACAGGGATTTAAAAGAATACAGGAATGGTAGAACCTATCCAGCTTTTAACTTCTGGGTTACCTAATTCAGACAGTGACAATGTAATTGATTTAGTAAATGATGGCAATGACACAAATAATAATGAGCACTTTGGTCACCCTTTAACTGCGGTGGTGGTGCTGCGGTAGTGTTGTCGCCTCACAGTAAGACGTTGTCCTGTTCGATTCTCAGCTAGAGCGTCTTCTGTGTGGAGGCATACGTGAATGGGCGTACCTTCGTTGAAGGTTGTGCGTCAGGGCTGGCAACTTGGCATGTAAAAATCTATTGCCAATCATTAGCGGACCGGAGTTCCGCTGTGGCGACCCCTAACCGGAAAGAGCCGAAAGACACAAACAAACTTTGGTCACCCTTTAGGGGAGGGAATGGTGAGGAGAAGCAAGAGGTTATCCGAAAAGCAAAGGAATTACTCATCAGAATCCCCAGTTTTACAGGGAGGGGGCACCCAGGGAGAATTCGGTATTATTGATAGATTCTGATGTTTCACCCTTACCCCTTGATAATACACAGGATGTTAACCAGGACATGATCTGGAATGACGTGGATTCAAGAGTTTGCAAACAAAATAATTTTAGTATTTATAACTTTACAGATTTAGTAGTTAATAAGACTTATTTTAGTTTATTTACTAAAGGATTTCATTTTGTTCCTACATGCCTTGGTTCATTGGTAAACACATTAATTGATATCATGTTATTTATTAGGCAGCTTAATTTACAGATTTATTTTAAAGGTGTACACCTAAATCAAGGTGAAATGTCTAGAAAGAGTTTGTTTAATCCACCAATGAATTCATCATTAAAACTTTTTGGAGAGTTAATTGAAAAAGAAGTGATTGTTGATTGAAGATTGTAATAAGATCAGTTGAAATATGAACAGTTTAACCAGATATAAAAAGGTATACTTGATTGCCCTGTTCCAAGTAGATTATTGAATACTTTTCAGGTGTTGGATGAACTCTCTGTACACATTAGAAATTAATTCTTCCAGTAATTACTATAGGCTGTACACTTAAAATATTGAGAATTTGTGAGCATAAAAGGATGTATAAACAGCATGTAGTAAGCGTTGATTTTTAACATCTCCTCCTTACAGAGAGCTGTACTTGAACTGTCAGCTTAAACTTGTACTAGTTGTTGGCTCCATGGCATGGAAGGATGAAGACCTGGCTATGACCTAGCTGACCCGGAATCTTTTTTTAGCCTGGGTATTAGAGAAGTTGACCAGGAAGGGTGTGAGTGAACAGCTAATGGATGGGGGGGGGGGGTGTCGGGACTCTGTGATAAAGCAGGAGTACAACAAGCAGCAGACAGACCAAGGGCTTGCACTGTGCTGTGTCAAACTGCAATACTGAATAGCCTTCTTTGGGGTATGTATGGGGGCATGCACGCACCAAAGGCATGGCAGAGCATTGTGTAAGTTAGCATGCACTTCAACCACCTGGGGGTAAAAGTTAGGCCAACACAAGAAAATATTGATGGCAGCCTGGATGACAGTCTCCTCAAGGTAGAATGGAAGGGCTGATTGATTCTTGGCATCAAAATGACTAACTATTCACCCATTCAAAATGTTGCAGCGTGGCATGGTCCAGCATGATTCTGAAGGTGGACAGCAGACAAATCCTATACTTTGTTCTCTACCTACTAGGATGACAGGGTGTCATCCTAGTATGTAGAAAACTTAAGAAGTTAAAGGTTGAAAAGAAGATGTAGAAAGTTTACCAGACTCAGGTGATGTCTGATTGGTTGAGATCTGCATAGTGAATAGTTTCCTTTGCAGAAATTTCTATATAACTGCCAATCTGTGGTTTATATCTTTATTAATTTCCTGTGGAAATGTCACTACTTTTAGACTACTTCTGTGGCACAGTCCTGCATTTACTTTTGTTAAAGAGGCAACATGTTGAGCTTCTGTGTATTCCAGACTGACTGCACATGTCCCTGTTTATCGTCTAGCTATCCCACTCCATACACTTGTCACATACATCTTCCTGTAGGAAAGTGCAGCAGGTCTGTGGTCAGAGCATGGGATCTCACACAGTTCAGCGGTGCCATGTTGTCACCTGACTCATTTGGTGTCCATTGCTTACTACAGTGTTTAATTGCATTACTTAAAAAAGCAACTTAATACCTGTTCACTGCTTTAAAATATGGAGTTTTCTTACTGCAAGGGTCACAGTGATATAATTTAGTCTGACTGTGTAGAATAGTCGGATAAAACCCTGACAATGACCCATATGACCTGTGTCCAAATAGCTTAGTTGTGGGAAAAGCAAGGTGGGTAAGTGGGAGTGGGTAGCTGATGCTATTTGGATAGGAGGTAGAATTGACTAACAGTTGGCCAGTAGCCCCCCCCGTGCAAGCTAAGGCTTGCAGAAACTAGTTGGACAGTAGCTATCAAACAAGTGGAAGCTTGCAGGTACCAAAAAGGCCAGCACCAGAGTTCTGGGCTGGACAATCCCAAGCGGATGATGATAGCCATTATCAGCACACATACATGGGGAAGGCAGGTTCCTATTAGCAGATCGAAAGACCGTAATCGCGAATACGAAAAGAGCGACACGTATTGCATGAAAGATGGAAACGCCGAACGTCCAAAATAACGAAAATTTTAATGTCGAATTGTAATGGTTGGCCCGTCTGCGGTATAGCTCCGTAAGGAAAGTGTGCGATAGATAGGACTTTAGGGTTAGGATGTGTGTTAAGGTAAGTGAATAGATAGGTAATGTATGTAAGAGTTAGTGTAGTGTTAGAAGTAGGGTTTTATTTAACTGTATGTATGTGTATTATTTATTTATTTTTTTAGGGTGTATGTCTGTAGGGGAAGTGTGCGGTAGTTATGGACCTTAGGGTAGAGAGGAGTTAAGGATAGTGCATAGATAGTTGTGTATGTGGGGTTTATTGTAGGGTTAGAAGTAGGGTTTTGGTGCTTTACTTTAGGTTAGAAGTAGGGTTTAGTTAGTGTAAGTATGTGGTTTGTTTATTTTGTTTGGGTAGGTAGTATGTAGTGGATGGTGGGGTTGGCTGATTATGACAGTTCGTTATTTTATTTTTCACTGTTTAGTGCGTTCAGGATTGTCGCGGTTCGCTTTATAGGTGTTGACGTTTAGGTGTTCACATAAAGGGGTTTTCGATTTGGTAATATAGACCCGGGGAGGACGTAGAAAGTCCCTACTGTTACATGGGTACTCACATCAGTCAGCTGGAAAAAGGGGTTAGAGCCCTACACAGAAAACACTCTTATTGCCAGGTTGCAGTCAAGGGCACAAGCCACCTTAATGGCTGCTTGGATGATGGCTCCTTAGATTGGCTGTCACCCTCACCCTGGATACTCCATGGTGAGGAAACAGATGGACACAAGGCCAATACAGGGAGTCTTTATGGTCATTATGTATGGAGTCAGACGAAACAGAAAATAGTAATTTATTCTGAATCTAAGGCTGACAAGCACCCCCTGACTAATAGCACCATCTGTGGGCATTATGTGGCATATGGTTACTTGATAATTTAGATGGGTTATTAGGCCCATAACCATACCAGAAGAATGTAAGGCCCTGGCAATCACCGACACACAGGTTAAAACAGCCATATCCAAAGCCAAAAACACAGCCTCAATGGGACCGGACGGTGTCCCAGGCTGTGTCCTACAAGAGCTCCAAAATGAACTCACCCCCCCCCCCCACCTAAACTCACTATTCAAGCTCAGCCTCTCTACAGGCTACGTACCCACAGAGTGGCGCACAGCAACAGTTATCCCACTCCACAAAGGTGGCTTCACAATGGACCCTGGGAACTATCGCTCTATAAGTCTGACTAGCCTGGTCTGCAAGGCTATGGAACGCATCATCATGGAACTCATTAACAGAGCCATTGGGAACCTCCAAACTTTGGACCCCACCCAGTTTGGCTTTGTTAAGGGCAGATCATGCCTCCTAAACCTGGTGAACTTTTTCAAGACAGTTACCAAGCATTAGACGAGGTTAAGGAGGTCCACACAGCCTACCTAGACCTCGCAAAGGCTATCGACACCATTCCCCATTCTGGTTTTATAGACAAGCTCACCAACCTGAACATTAACCCCTACATCACGAGATGGGTTGCAAATTGGCTCAAGGACAGAACCCACACGGGGAGAGTTGCAGACTCTAGGTCCGACTCTAAAACGGTTACATGTGGCGTTCCCCCAGGACTCAGTCCTAGGACCCCTCCTGTTCGGTATATACTTCTCAGAGGTACAGGCAAGCACGTGAGGACTTTTGCTGACCAAGTTTGCAGATGACTGCAAACTAGGAGCCATAATTGATTCACCGGCTGATACAGACACCCTCCAGAAGGGTCTCACTGAGATGGATACCTGGTGTCAAAATCATGGCCACAAGCTGAATGCCAAAAAATGCATAGTCATCCCCTTTGGAAAAAACAAAGTACCCGCAAACTACCACATAGGTGGTAGTCCCCTAAATACAGAAAAAGTAATAAGGGATCTGGTGACCCATGTAGATAGTAATCTCTCCTTTGGTAATCATATTGCCAAGGTGGTTTGAAAATCCTTCTATGTGGCCCACCTAATCTCAAAAGAGTTTGCATCCAGATCAAAGGAGGTTATTGTGCCTCTCTACTCATCACGTATTAGACCCATTTTAGAATACAACACCCCCATTTGGAATGTTCCTTACAAGACACCTTCAACAGTGGGAAAGACCACAGAAATACCTCACCAAGAGGATTACTGGTCTCAAACAGATGAGCTATGCAGCCCGACTAAAGAAACTCCAGCTGTACTCGGTTGCATACCACTTACTCAGAGGTGATCTCTGCCTGACATATAAGGCCATGTCCAACCCAGAATTGATGGACATACTCCACCTAAAAAAAATCAGTCCGTGAGAGCCACACACTCTAGGGATATAAACCTTACCACAACGATAAATAGGACATGCTGGAGGGATAGATTCCTGACCCAGAGGCTCTCCATGCTTTGGAACAAAATTCCAGTATACATCAGGCAGAGCCCCTCACTAGCACTCTTCAAGAGAAACCTTGACGGGTCCATGGGAAACAGAAAATTTACCCCGGGGATCACTGCAGTGGCTCTGCTGGACAGAGGTGCAGGGAACTAATGGCTCTGCTGTCACAGTCACAGGGAACTAATCTAAGGGAGTGGCGAAAGCCAACATACTCTGGCTAGGCTTATAAATGCCCTTGGGCAGATAGCCTAGTACTTACCTATGAACCTGTAAGATATAATGGCTGTTAAACAATACTGTTTTGTTGTAATAGTTTTGTCAGTGTACAGACTGTAATTAATGGGTATTGAAATGTATTGCAGCTTTGCATATAAGAATGTTGATAGATGCAAAAGGAAGCAAGTGGTTGAGCTTCTCAGATCCACATTTTGTAATCTGTGGCTCTTCTAAGGGACTCCAGAAAATCTAACTTTTGGTTGTAACATAACTTTAGAATTTTAATTGTAGCATAACTTTAGCTTTCAGTCTGTTGATTTTTTTCAGCCATTTTCTTTTGTACTACTTTGTTTAGGGGTTGATGTGGAGTGCCAGAATACGGCTGGACAGACCCCTCTCTTCATATCTGCACTTTTTGGGCATTACCAGGAGACTGACCTGTTATTGCAGTATGGAGCAAACCCAAACAAGTGAGTATCATGAAACTAGAGTGCCCAAGGATTCATACACATTGTTCTCCTCTTCAGCAAGGTTTATTGTCATTTCTTAGAACAGCTTAAGTATCACATTAAGTATGACAGTCTTGTATTGTGTACTGCATTGGACTGAAATCCATCCAGGATTGTTTCTCTGCCTTCTGTTTGTTAAGTGCCAGGATAAGGTCCAGTTCCTCTGTGGCTCTGAATAAGATAGATCAGGTATCGGAGAGTGAATGGCTGGATGACTGTATGATTACAGTGTGAGTACTTCAGAATTTGTATGTTTATCATTTAAATCTTCCTTGTTTGTATAGGATTTTGCTTTGTAATTTTAAGTTTGAAATTGGATCAAGAATTTCAGAATGACATAGAAGTTGAGAACAAACTGTACGTGTTACATTTAATTCCAGACGCACTTTTAATGGCAGCACCCCAGTGCATGCTGCAGCATTCTCCTGCAATCCCAGCATACTGTGCAGGATCTTGGAAGCTGGCGGGGATTTGAGACTACATGACCGTGAGGGCAAGACCCCTCAGGATTGGGCAGAGGCTGCTGAAGATTCTCGAAATGTGGA